>NW_010559061.1:9149-15133 GCF_000687285.1 Phaethon lepturus
GCCGCGTCGGCACGACGCGGTCACCCTTCACCAAGGCGAGTGCAACTCGCCGGCGTGTGCGGGGCACTACTGCCTGTTGGGGCCCAGCATTTTAAACACCACAATCGCTTGTCCGCCCAGGGTTCAATCCGAGAAGAGCTGCTGCATGAAGCCAAGACCCCACAGCTGTACTGTTCATTCAGATGAAGCTAAAAATCGGCAGCAGAAGAATCACATCAAGCAATCAAAAAAATTAAGAGCTTTCTAACTCAGTAAAACTGGGTTCAGCTATTGCAGAAGCACAGCATTCAGTACAATTTGCTTTGCTAAAGGAAAATCCAGTGTGTATCTGTACAAAAACACCCCAATGCTTTAATTTCAAAAAATTATCTTTGGAAATGATCTCAAAAAAAAAAAATCTCAACTGGAATAACCTTAGAATAATTAACATGCAGCTGCTAATTTGACAAGCTGCTTTTAAAGCATCAGATATGGGAAAAAGACTTCAATCTGAGTCATGAAGTCTGTTACAAAGCCACAAGTGTTATTCGTGAACTGACAGAGATGTGCTTAATTGTGCCTTGACTTGGCTAGCTGGAAATACGGCCTTCGCTTTGGCCATCGCTACCTGTGTAAGCACTCAAATGATGGACTTGGCTGTGCCCCAGTTTTGAGAGTCCTGCTGGGGAGTCTGACCAGCAGATCAGCTCTTTGTGAGAGGGGAACACAGCCGGTCCCCGTGTACCGGTCAGAGGGACCCCCAGCTCATATAAATCCATGTTGCTTTCCTAATATCACTCCACTAACTGACTGGCTGACAGCAGAAGTAACTGTAATGACTCCTGAGGATTGAAAAGTTACGATGCTGATGGTCTTCCTGAATTGCCAAAGCATTCGAGCCGTGGCAGGCAGATGGGCAGGAACTCTGAGCTCCTTCTGCCTGGGCAGGGACTGCCACAACAGATCACTCTTTTTCCTTTAGCAAAGCTTTTACCGCGGCACGGAAACACAGTTTGCACATGTAACCTGCAGCGATGAGGGAACACAAGCGCCCATACAGTTACACAGGAACAGTAAAGTCAGACAGAAGGGAGTTGCTTGAACAGGAAATATTACATACCTACCCTAGCCTTAAAATAGCAGCAGCGTAAGTGAGCTCAAATGATAGCAGGAGAGGCCTCAGAGACCGAAGGAGTCGCTCCTGTCTCTAGAACACTTGTCTCATTCTCAGTTACCATTCACGTCTTACAGGAATGGGGAGGGAGATTCTGCTAATGGCGATCTTTAATGTCAGCGACCGATGTGACAGCAGGTAACAAAAGGTGCCGCATGGGAGTGAGACCGGGGCTCTGGGGGTGGGGGCTCCCTCTGAACTTGGGACAGGGGCCAGTTTGCTGCAATACCGTCACAGTTCGTAATCCCACCATCATCTACCTTGAGCAGGGCCCATGCTGGCGAGGCCCCCCCGCACAGCGGGGCGAGCCTGCCACGTCCTGGCGGGCAGCAGCCCCTTGGGCTGGCACGGAAACAGAGCAGTCCCTGTGAGCGCCCACCTGGTAAAAGCTGAGCCCGTTCCAGGTGCCAGGAAGGGGCTAGTGACAACGCTTGGCATGCCCAGCGCCCACACCGGAGGGCCATCTGCCTGCCTGCGGGAGCTGGAGAAGGCCAGCACACGTTTCTCAGCGTGTGGTCCTTTGGTGCTTCACCTCACTCTAGTTCCACTGCAACAGCAAAGCTTGACACTGTCTTCTCCACCGCAGACTTGAATGAGCACTGAACCCTTTTCAAAGCCTTTCTGTGACCAAATGCAGCAATAACCCAGTGCCCGATGCACCAGCCCAAGAACGCCTTCTCTTTGATTTGCTGCCTACTGCTGTCTCTGCTTAGCTGGTATTCAAGGTTCTGTACCTCTGCAGTCTGCTAAACGTGTACATTTTCCTGTGTCAGCTGCTATCTGATCAGTTCATGTCTGTGTATTTAAAGGAATACCTAAGGAGCAGAAAGCCAGTAAGAAATTACGAAATGGGCTGAACTCTCACAAAACTCTGCCGTGCTTTTCCTGGGGCAGCTGGGAGCTGTCACCTTGTACTTCCCAGTCCCTACGATACCTGCCTTTGGCATTTCACTTGAATTTATCAGGTGACAGTCCCAAAATGATACAGCACAGCAAAATGAGAACAGGAAGGCTATCGTAACAAAAACAGAACCATGTCTGTGCTGGAAAAACAGGAAAGAGGCTCAGGGAAGGTGATGTCTGCAGTTTTGTGGGACTGAGTGGTAACACATGGCTGGTGTGACAGAAGAGAAGCACTTTGAGTATACATCCCAAATGCTAACTGTGCCCAACTGCAGCGGTCCTGGCAGAGCCAGGCTGCTGAGAAAGCATCTTGCAGAAGCAGCGGTAAGCAAAGATGGGATCTTCTCAGCTCTTGATACCTGGATCCTTATTTCTAACCATCCTTCATCACCCCTACTCTGTCTCTTCCCTGCTTCTCCCACTGAATACTCTGAACTGCATTCCTGACAGAGCCCCAGACTGGTCAGGCCCTAGTCTGTGTGACACAGCCATAAGCTTGGGGCAGAGTCATTGCACCACTGACGTCACCCCAGGCCCCAGTGCTGTCTCTGAGACCAGAAT
Source organism: Phaethon lepturus (assembly GCF_000687285.1). Classification (NCBI taxonomy): domain Eukaryota; kingdom Metazoa; phylum Chordata; class Aves; order Phaethontiformes; family Phaethontidae; genus Phaethon; species Phaethon lepturus. The sequence goes on from NW_010559061.1 coordinate 11,767, forward strand.
CTGGACTTATTTTCTAGGTCTCTTTACAGTCTTTTGATGTGGAAGCTGCTTCTTGCTCTACGTCCCCGTTGTGAGGCACGAGGCTGCCTGTACCTTACTCTCATCTCTTTTGTAGGTGTGCTTAATTCACTTTTTAAGCTTTCTCCCCCTGCAGCCGGGGAGCCTAGGAATAGGGGAAAGAGCAGGCACTGGCTGGCTTCAGAGTTTGTTGCAGAGCAGCACCAGCACTTGACTCCTGGCTCCTGGGTAGTTCCAGTCACTGAGTGTGTGAAAACCTCCGAAACCTTCCCCAGAAGTGCTCCGTGAGGCTGCGCAGCCAGGCACAGAGCAAGCTGACACCCCTCTCTCCTGGGCAGGACCGTGCCACACAGCCCACCTTGTCCCCAGGCTGCTCAGATGAACGACATTCAAGGAAATTCTCTCTCTATTTAGAAACTTGTTTCAATCCAATCAGGCTTTACCTTTTCTGCTTGGCTGAGCTCGTCCTTATTCCTGAGCTTATCCCTGTGCTTGGAATCTGGGTCAATGCTTTCATCTTCTAAAAACTGCATGTTCATATTCAAAAGCCAAGCAGCAGTGCGGTCCAGGGCATTGGGGTTCACAGGAGAAGGGGCCTACAATGAAACATACAACCATAACAAAAGAAAAACCTGTAACAGAAATGGTCATCAAGCTGGAGAGGAGAATTTCCTTCCAAGCAAGCCCTCTCCCACGCTGCTCCAACAGCAACGAACAAGTCTGAGCTACCAGAGCGGTCAGGGCTGGGGGGCAGGAACAACTCCTATTCTGCACCTGCACGTTGTCTTAGGCCAAATTCCTCCCTGTGCCACCCCCCAGAACAGCCGTACAGCGGTGCCCTGCAGTGGGGTCCTGCTGCACGTGACGGGCCCACGTTTCTGAGCAGGTCCTGCCACCTCAGAAGGACACGACCCAAGAAGGCGCCGAGCTGCAGGCAGGCAGAGTGACTTGACGTGGTGGTCACGCCACAGGCGAAGATGTCACTCAACTCTTCAGCCTCTTTTACTGAGCCGTCTTTTTGCTCGCTGTGGAGATCTTGTACAGATAAAACCAGATCTGCAAACTGAAATGCTACTTTTGGTCATACAGGTGCCTTCTTGGAAAATAAAGGTTTCTTTTTGGCTGAGACTACACTGATGATGCTGGAGAGGTCTAAATGCTCGACGTCACAGTAGTTCTCTAAGTTTGTTCATGTAGCTACGGGAGCTCAAGCAGCAGTGCTGTTCTGCAGACATGGAGCTAGAGCCACGGCTGCTGCTTTTCAGTCCTAGCCTGGGCAAGGACTGCAAATGGCATTGCCTAAATATTTTCCAACCACATTACAAAGTTGAGGAAGTGAATCTCCAGCTACTTCCTCATCATCCTGGCTCATTATAAACGGCAGTAAACAGTTTCTTGGATGAACACAAAGGATCTGGATGATCTTGGTTAAGGGAATTCAAGTGAAGTAGTTGGAAATGTCGAGGACTGTCTCCTTTGCTCCAAGCTCTGGACATTACAGAATCCCAGTCACTGGCAAGCAGTAGAATGGGAGGTTCTGTACTCAGACGGAGTGGGGACTGGTTTAATCACTCACTGGGGCTGGGGGCTTTCCCATGCCATCTTCCAGTCTGGTCTTTAAGACTCGGCTCATGAACATCACTTGCTACAAATCCTCACGCGGCTTGTGGCTTTCTGCTTTTTCTTGCATCTCCAGCTCGGGCACTGCACCTGTGGTGGCTGCTCAGAATTTCTGGCTCTGAGGAGCAGTGGCCACCCAGGTTCACTTCAGCAGTGTAAGGGCCACTGGTGAAGCATGTCAATGAACAGAGCTCAGCCCACTGTGCACAGGTCCTTCTGCCTCTTTCTTCCTTCTCTGAAGAAGTAAAAAAGGACATCTGATCTGGCCTGGGACAGTTTAGAAGTCAGTTCAGCACATGAACTGAAAGAAGCAGAGGAAGCACTTCTGGCTGGTAGGAATGAGGTTCATGGACTTCTACTAAAATGGCCATCAAATGGGACTTCTTTGCTCTCAAACAGCATTTAATACCACCAACTATGAGCAAGCAGTTTCATGATGGTTTACAGATGCTGCTAACATACAAGTAAAATGTGCAGATTAAGGGTAGAAGAGGCATTCTGAGGACTTCAGGTCTTGAGAGGAACTTTGAGAGGACAACAGGGGCGGGTGGAGGAAAAGGTCTGCAAACACAACTTGGCCAGGGCTTTCCGAAGGTCACCCGGAGTTCAATGTTGTCTTTCTGGAAGAAGCTCTGCTACCAAACAGGCTTCTGCTGCTTGCAGAGCTCTGTGCCCTCTGTACCTAATGAGTATTGATCCATATTATACAAATGCTGCTACATGGCATGCCTGCTAATGTCAGCGCTTGCGGATCAATACGGTATGCACCGAACAGCTCCAGATGGGGCTGATCAAACAGCCTTCAATGGGCAGCGCTGACAAAGGCCTCCACGGCTGCCTTAGAAAGGAGAGGTAGTTACACCAACTCTGTCACTCGTTCAACACCATACTGCTGAAAAGCTGCCTTAATACTGTGTCTGGGCTGAGATGCAGCGAGCTCTTGCCAGTTGTCCACGTTTTCTGGGTCTGCATTACTTTTAAAACTCTTCCTTTAGGCACTGAGGCCCTACTGTGTTGATTTTCAATAAGGTTAGTTCTGAAACGTAGGATGAATAAATGAACACTAGAAAAAACAATTTATCCATGCCAGGAAAACCAGAGGGCCCTGGGTCTGTGACTTACTGATTTCAATTTTAGCACCACAAATAGCAAAATTTATTTCTGTGCAGACCAGCACGCGGTCTGGGGCCTGAATCACTGCAGAGCTCTGCACAGCGGGAGCTTCGCTCTCGATGGGGAGCACACGCCTCCCTTATGGCTCTCACCTCCCCAGATGCACTTATAGGAGAGTCTCGCACAGCGAACAACCAGCAGTGTCCAGGAGTGCCGTGGCTCCGCTGGGACAGCAATAGCAGCAGGGAGACTCAGTGACAAGAGAAGATTAGGGCCCGGTCCAAGTCTGGGAGATGGCGCAGGGTTGAACTATGGCATGGGATGAGAGCCTGGGCATGGAGAGGCAAAGCAGTGACAAGATGGTAGTGCAGGACAGAGGCATGGCCGCCATCGCCCTCGTGTCTCTGCTACCTACCCCTTGCGGCAGTCACACGCCAACGTGTCACGCAACGGAGGAACACAGAGGACGAACGCTGATCTGCGTCCCCGTCCTCGGAGGGCCTCCGTCTCAGGCCAAGCTGGGTGCAAGAGCCAAGGTACACCCCCACATGCAAAGCCACCACGGGGTTGGCACTGATGTGGTAACGGGGGCCGCAGTGATGTCCTGTCCCATTGC
>NW_010559062.1:0-4196 GCF_000687285.1 Phaethon lepturus
CGTGATGGAGCGAGCTCTGTGCCACCCAGGATGGACAGGGCAGTGGGGAACACGTCCATCCAGAAAGCCGCCGGGGTTTTTCCCCTCGCAGCCGGGGTGGTCGTGCCCTTGCCGAGGGTGTCCCTGGAAGGGCAGTGCTCGGAGCCGGCCTGCCTGGAGGCAACATGCGTGCCACAGCACGCTGCGGGGGCAGGCGGCTCCTGCTCTGGACGGAGGGGAAGGGCTGCCAGGTGCGTCTTGCGATGCCGACCACATGCTTAATCCCAGGGAGGCCAAACTGCCCGGATGCGGCCGGCCGGTCCCGCAGGACTTGGCTGACAAGCAGCGCAGTTCCCGATTTCCCTGGGGAAGGGGCAGGCTGTCCTTTGTCCCGCTGGGAGGGCGTGCGGAGCCGACGGGCGCACGCAGAGGTGCCCTCTGCACAGCTTGTTTGAGTTCCTATTTTTAGAGGCTGGCACCGGAACTGAGCACCCAGCACGGTCCTGCGGCGGGTAGGGACAGGCTCTGGCGTGGAAATATCACTATTTACCTTCCCCCGAGCTTTGCACACCATTATTGCCATTAGCCCACGCACCCTCTCCGTTACACTTTGCTCTCTGCCAGACCTTTGCAGTTAACCAGTAACTGCCACGCCACTGCCGCAGAGCCTGGGTTTGAGATCGAGGTGAGCTCCGAGCCCTCTCGCCTGCTGCCCAGGCACCTCTGCCCTGGCCTGGTGGCCCATGCCAGTCCCAGCCCAGCTCCATGTACCATTTAGCTGAGCCTGCTTCCCCTTGCTAGGCTGGTCCTTTCCTCCAGAGAGACCAGGCCTTGTGCCAAAGCCTGACGGCACCTTTGCAATAGGAATAAATGCCCCTTTGCGTATTTATAAACGCCTAACTAATAAATGCCCTTTGGGACATTTACCATTTACCATGCTTGGCATGAACCAGCCAACCCGCCCTGGCGCTGCGGGACAGCCACCCTGGCAAGCACCGGGGCCAGCCAGGGCCAGCGTCCCCGCGCTGAGCAGGGGCAGGGGTGGTGGATGGACACGTCCCGGCACACTCACCAGACGCGGTGCAGGCCTCCACCTGGGAGACGATGCCGGTGCCATTCTCCTTGTCCGCAGGCCACCGGTAGATGTAGAGAGCCGTGTGCGTGGAGCCAGCGTCGAACACCAGACCGTACTGGGGGGGGCAGAGGGGACATGGGGTGTCAGGGGGTGCAGACCAGCTTCAGCCACCGCAGAGCGAGCAGAGCTCCAGGAGACCCAGCAGAGCTCCTGGTGGGCAGGGGAGCCTCGAGTGGCCAAAGGAAGAGTGTCACCAGAGCAGGGAAAGCCCCATGGCATTGCAGTCACCATCTGTGGCGGGGACAAGGCTCCATCACAAGCCCTTTGAGCTGGCAATATTCTGCGATGAAAAGGCTGTACATACTGTAGGGCCAGTCACAGCAACCAAACTGCCAGCCCCACCTGGTATGCTGTCCTGCACAGGGTGGTGTCCCCATCTCGGTGACAAACAGTACAGCCTGCCTGAAACCTGGACTAAATCTTGTACCAAGAGGCAGCCAGCACCCAAGCGAGAGCAGGCAGCTGCGCACCTCCCAAGGACCCTACCTTGGTGCTGGGGGACAGAAATACGTCCTTCATGTTCACGACGCTAAGAATGAGGTTCCCGACGCTCAGAAGGAGGGCAATGATGCTGAAGACACAGGTGGCTGCCAAGAGACCTGCAACGGCCTTGGCTTTGTAGTCCATTCCTCCTCCAACCTGCAAGAACAACCCCGTCCCCCAGCTCACACCTCTGCATTTGCAAGGCCAGTTTTGAAAAGCAAATCTTGTGGGTAGATATGGCACCTGTGAAGATGGGACTTTCCCTAACGAGGACATGAAGCCATTCTCCAGTGCATGGCTGCTCTTATGGGAGGCTCTTGGCAGTCTCGAGGCTGGGACACCTTCTCTTTCTGAGCACTCCCTCCCTGGGGGATTTTCAGATTGGCTTTTTCAGCCCTTCTTCTCAACCACAGCCCTTCAGGCCCCTCTCTGCACACAGCCTGGACCCCATCCCTCTGCCTTGCTCAGACTACTCAGAGGCTGAGTGGCAGGTCAGCACCTCCCTTCCGAGCAGCATCGCTGAGGCAAGCACAGCAGTGGCTAACAGGACTCTCAGACTGGGAGCAGGACCATGCCCCGGCAGGTTCCCAGTCTGGCCATCCCCTCCAGGGGAGGATGAAGGGCTGCATCCCTCTGGCACCCACATGCTGCCACTGTACCCTGCACCCTTGCAAAACCCATCCTACAAAACTTGGGACCATCAGGTGACATCTGTTGCCCAGCAGTCCCAGACTGCCCTTGAGAGGGTCCTTTCTGCTCCAGGCAAGGGAACAGCATCTCCAGCCATATGTCTCCTGCCTGGCCCAGCTCTCCTGGGTTCTTGGTGATGCCACAGCAGGTAAGCAGTCACCCAGGGACAGTGTCCTTGTCTGCAGGCGATCTCCAAGCCTCTCCTGCAGTCCCAAGGGCAGGCGGAAGGGCAGAGGCAGAAAGCTCCCACTGATCTGGGTACACACAGCGCCGAAGCCAAGCTGGCATGCCAACAGTGATAGCGTTGCATGGGCAGGCAAGGCCCGTGGGGAACGGAGCAGGTTCTGCATCTCCCACTTGTCCAGCCAGAGCTCAGCTCCCAGCACAATGAGCCCTTGAGGCATCAGTAAAAAATTACAGCGGAGAAGCAAAGCCAAAGGGTCTGGTTCCCTGCAGTGGCCTCAGCACATGGTAGCTGACACATCCGCATGCTCAGCACCCCACAGCTGGTCCAGATGTGGTTTTCTACACACGCAGCTCTCCCTCCTCCTCCTGCACCGCCCCACTCCATGCCACCAGCCGCTCGGGCAGCGCGCCTGCGGGGAGCCGGGCTGACCTCTGTCCACGGCGTTAGGCTGCAGGCCAGACTCCCCGGAGCAGTGGATCCCCCAAAAGCCCTGGACACAGCCTAGAGAAACGGTTTAACCCAACCAGTGCTTTGGGGTGACATCTGGGGGACTGTCACTTGGCTATGCAATTCTCCTGCGAGTGCATAAAAACACAGAGAAATTCCCTTGCCCTTTCGTCAGGCCAGGCCAGCAGCTTGAGTAGGAGAGGAAAGACTTTTGGCAAGGTCAAAGGAGATGATGATTCCTGTTTTGGAGTCAGCATCTCTGGTGACGGACAAGGGTGAGCAATCTCCTGCGTGACATGAGATGTGTAATGATGGATAGCAGCTGCTCTCTGCTGGCCCACGTCATGGGACATGGGACTACAGGAAACTCTTATCAGTCCTTACCCTGCAGCCGGGAGCCCTCCCCTGTATGGTAGTTATGGCCAGAGGAGATCATATGGAAGCAGCCAATGAACTCCTGTATCATCACATCTCCAGTCCTATCAGCCCTGCTAGAGTTTGCCCAGATATAGAAAATCGTCGGGATGCGATTCCCCTGCTCCAGGTCACACAGCAGTGGCAAACGTCCCCAGCCCAGCCACATCCTGTAAAATTCTGTCCCAGGCACCGTGCAATGGAACAATACAAAATGGTGAAAAACTGCGCTGTCCTGCATGCGGCAGCGCGTGGGAAGTGAACTCCCCCTGCTCTGGTAGGGACTGACTTCCAGTTTGACTGGGCAGGAGGCAACATCCAAAGGCAGCGCAGAGCCCGCGAGGCCCGGGGGGAGAGCAGGGCACGGGGAGGGAGCCCAGCGGGTGGGAAACAAGGCGAGAACCAGGTACGAAGCTGATCGCTCTGCCCAGCTTCAGTGGCACCTCGGGGCTGGCCGGCGCTGGTGCCTGCTGCCGTACGAGGCAGGGTCAGATGAGCAGCAGGGGCGAGAAGGTGGTGGTGATGAAAGAAGAGGCACGTTGCTGCAGGGCGCCACAAGGAGCGAAGCCCAGCCATTTCAACGTGTGGAAAGTTCACAGCTGTGCACGGCGCGTGGGCCACTGCTGCACGTTTGTGTACGACCGGCCACAATGAAGTGCTCTGCAAACACCTGCGGGACGTCCCTCACCTTGCAGCGTCCCTCGCGGGCAGGGACAGAGGAGGAAAGGCTCAGAGGCATTGCTGGAGCTAAACTGTCTTGCTCAGGAAAACGGGAAGCTGACTTCCCCACCGTGCACTTTGAGGATTTGAAAGTCAAAAGGGCTCTTAAGAATATAAGAAAGAGGGTGAACGTGCATGCCG
>NW_010559063.1:0-328 GCF_000687285.1 Phaethon lepturus
CGGCGCTGAGCAGCGCCGCGAGCGAGCGACCCCGTGCCAGGGCTGCCAGAGGGGCTGGGAACGGGCGCAATCAGACTCGTTCTAAAGACAGCCAAGATGTCCGTCCCTCCTAGGAAGGGCTTGCACGCCAACCTCGATTTCTAGCGCCTGATCTGCTTTATCAGCCCTCGAGCGGTGCCTCTTCAGTTATTTATCTGGGCTGTAATAACGCTGTCCTTCCCATAGTTTCAAAGAGCCACGTTGCTGCCTTGCCCGCTTCTCGTCGTCTTCAACGAGACGGGAGCGAATGAACTGGATACGGGAGCTGCCGGGCCTTTGCTCTCCCTCA
>NW_010559063.1:471-1277 GCF_000687285.1 Phaethon lepturus
CTTCCTTCTCCCAAGCGTCGGGCTCGGAACGAAGTCGAGCAATTCTTTTATCATTCACTTCTGCAGAGATCTTTAAGTTCTCCACCGGAACAGTTGGCATTTCTATTTATGAAAACTTTCTCCCTGACTGCCGAAATTGAAATTTGATTCTTGCAATGGCTGCTTAGCTCAATTATGTCCTGTTTCGTTTAGATTTAACAGCTACAATTTAAACACCGTCCTTTCCTCTTGTTTCCCTGTCTCCTACGCACGTGCAGTAGAGCCCGGAGCCTTCTGAGCCGCCTCTGGTGACGGTTGGAGGTGGCCAGACCGTTTCTCTTACATGTATTTGCCCCACTAAAGGAAAAAATTCTGAAAACCCTCGACGCATTCCCTCCCTTTCCATCCTTTCACCGGCCGCAGGGAAGCCCTCGCCGGCGCTGGGAGTCACCCCGGCTCCCCCGGTGATTTAGAGGACGCCGCGCTACGCTTCTTTTTACGCTGCCGGTTTTTCTTCCAAGCCTGGCACAAACTATTAAAAAGCTTAACGGCTTTTTCTTCTCTCATTCGCTTCGACAGCTGCTCTGAGGATGCTTCTCGCTGGTGTCTGGCCCTTGTGTCGTCAGAGGAATTTTTCCCTCCGTTAGTCGCTTTTTGCGCTCGCGGTTGGGCAGGGCCTGTGTAGAAAAGCCCTCGCCCTCCCGAGGGCGAGAGCTGCTTCCAGAAGAAAAGCAGATTTTTGCCCTGCTCCACCCCGTTTGGCCGGCAAGGCCCTGCTTTTCACCTCAGCCGGGCACCCGAGCTCCCGAGCTGCTCGCCAGCAGGCA
>NW_010559064.1:0-21724 GCF_000687285.1 Phaethon lepturus
CCCGCCAGAGTCCATGCCCTGTTATTCCACATGGATAAAGCTAATAAAACTTTATGTCTGATATTTGGGTTTTAATAATTTATAATTTAATATAATCAGATTCCAGACATATGCAACCGTTAAAGAGAAAAATTGATATGACTGAGAATTTGGTATGTTTCCCAAACAATCTACATTCCAGAGAGAAATCTGTATGATTTGGAAAAAAACCAAAACTGACAATTGATTATAATGGAGTAATATCTGGATTATACAAAATACAAGCTCTTGAAGGAGTCTTGAGTACTGATTATCCAATACACTCAGCTTAAAACAAGGTAAGCAATGTATTGTTTTGTTTTGAGATACTGAATTTTTAAATCAACCACCATTACAATTACTTTGACTTTTACTTATCCTACAGTTAAGGTTACTGTCTAGAATACAAAGAAATTATGGTTCCTCTAAGGTTAGAGTAAAGAGGATACAAAAATCTTCAGGTGGGCTACTGTCTCCAAGATAATATTGGTGTCTCTGTAGCACTCTGCAATAAGCCATCTTTCTCTCATTTTTACCTGTATTTAAAAATGAATCCTCTAATTAGGCAAGCAGGAACAAATTAAACCATGCTGTGCAAGTTGCTTTATGCATCCCAAAGCGGGTGGTCAGTGGTGTAGTTCTGGAGAATGTAATCATTTGTAGTTCATTTTGTGATACGGTTCGACATGACCTTCACTGGTGGGAAAGGCTGACAATTTTTTCAAGACACCTGAGCAACACAGTTCATCCTATTATTTAAGGAATATCCAGGCCCATGCTGCATGTGTTATAGAAAAATACCATAAAAACTGAAGCTTAGTTGGGATTCCCATCAGCAGAATAGTCCCATAGGAGACAGATTTCCTCAGAAGTGGCTGGAAAAGGTAGCTGGGCACAGAATCCTTTCTATGGGAACTGCGTATTTTAGAACTTATTTCATAGGGTTTCAATAACTTATTGTTATTTTGTTTCCTTTTTTTTTTTAATAGTTCATCAATAAAACCAAACTGTTATTGCAAAAGTGTCAATTTTAACAGAATTTACCTTAGGAAAAGAGTATGGAATTTACTGACATTTTCACAAATTATCCCTTTTTGTGAAGTTTCTGTGTGCAGAAGACTAAAAAATTATGAGATTTTTAGGGGTTTTTTTGTGTTTTAAATGAAAGAGGCCACAACAAAAATGAAGGCCTTTCAAAGTCTTTAAATGAAAGATTTTGACTAGTCACAGATAACTATTTTTTGGACTTTCATTTTACAAAATGTTGCAATGCTTCAGGATTTAGCCCACTAAAAGATAGGAAACATTCTGAATTATTCAAGAACTCTCTTGTTCTAGTTTGTGAATTTGGTTCAAGAGCAAGTGGAGATCCTCCCACTCCAGACAACTGTTTTTGCTCAAATACCAGCTTCCATCTCCTTTCACATATTTTCTGTTTGACTTCCTAGAGACATTCTTGGGAGCATTATGACAGAATGTCTAAACTTCTTGATGGCTGTCAAACATAGAGTTAATTCTGTACACATGTATCTTAGTGTGGAAGTAAAATACAAGAAAATGTTGTAATAGGGATGTTCTGACTTCTTTTCATACCATGGCACTTGTTGACACTAATGGTAGTGCTTTTACTAATGTAGGCCTGCGGGAAAGTGTACGTTCCACACAGAAGAACTCCTGTCCATTTACAGTGTTTAAGACACTTTAATTATACTAATAAGAATTCTAAACACAACTTATCAGTAATGTAGTGCTTTAAATCCAGGTTATAAATACTGTACTATGTATTAATTCCTGTTGGTTTGAACTGCCCTGACATTTATTATTAAAAGGTTTGTTACACGAAAGTTTTCAGTTAATTTGAGTTCTTTAAGAAATTTTTTAAGATTTACATCGAGTTGGAGATGTACTTGAGCAACAGATTCAGTGAGATTCTGTTTTTCCCTTTGAATCTTACAGGTCAGACCCTCAGCCAGTATTAGACCAGAGATAAAACTGATTATATGTGTCATCTTAACTTTTATGAAAAAATCACTAGAGGGATTTTTTTAAGATGTTTGCCTCAGCTTGTTTCACGGTAAAACAAAAAATATTTTATCTCCATTTAATTTCCATATTCACATTGTTGACTACGATACACTTGACAATAAAATATGCATTTTATGCAAAACTCTACTTAATTAGGAATTTCCAATATCACTGTCTTTTTAATATTTGAAATCTTGTGCAGGGGAGAAAGAGAACTCTGGGAATCAGTATTTATCTACTTCCTGTCACTTTAATAGGGGGAATCTGGAATTGTTGATAAACTTGCCATTTGCCAACAAAAGCTGCCAGCATTGATCATGAACTTGTTTCCGTAAGAAAGAACACAGTTACAGGAAGACAACTAATAATGTAGCAGGTTTCCCCCTGCCAACTGTATTTCTGGAGAGCCCCACTGCATGGGGAAGATGATGATTATTTTTGTATGTTTAAGGGTTATTTATATTGATATTTAGTGAGTTTCATGGAGCACAGTTCTGTCTCCGTTCATCTGTGATCTGCAAATGGTTGTAAATGTAACTCTTCATAACCAGAAGTTTGAGATGTATCTTATTCATATCCATAAATGGAGAGGGAGAAAGCAAAAGGTTTGGAGCAAGAGCTGGTCTTTATGTAATACTTTGTCATCTTCTATCACAAAGAAAAGCTTTTATACCCAATATGTTGCCATCTTAACTCGGTTCAGGAAGCAGCCTGTTGTCATCACAGATACAGTAAATGTTTAGAATCCTGGGGTTTAGGAATATGATTAAATTAGACTGAAAGACAATCTGACTATGTCTTGGTATGCATCTTTTCAAGTGAAGCTGAACTCCACCAGAAAAATGCTTTAATTTTTTCTCTTTAAAAAACTGTATAAACTCAAATGTCTGTCCTTATATTTGGAATTAAATAGAGAGGATTTCTGGGACAATTGTCTACAAAGTCACTATGTTATTTTTTCTAGGTTTCAAGGGAATTTGATAAGCATCTATCCTGGCCTCCTTTAGAATGCAAGTCCTCTAGCCTGTGGCACATGCAACTACAATTGGTGACTGAGACTTTATGGGGATGGATTTTATTAGTATTCTTCATGCATTCAATTGCATTCAGTGGAGTCATATCTATGAAATGAGGAAGTTTTGTTCTTCCCTTGAAATATAGCCAAAGCAGGAACTGAAGAATATTGTCCTTCAGGGCAACAGAAGTAAATTTTTGCGACTTTTTAAATGAATAGGTTTATTGCTTATGTAATTTATTAGTAAACTAGTAAACTATCTAGTAAACTAGTAAACTAGCCCTCTGTGTCCATGTCACTGTAATCCATTCTTCTCTCCACACATCAGAAGCCTGATTTTTCTCAGTTTTTTTAAATGCTCTTAAAATGTCTTGCTCACTTCCAGCTAAATCAAATACTGGCTGATCCCAGTCCTCTACTTAATCTTAATTTAATTTAACTCATCTTTTTAGTCCCTGTAGGGTTAAAGTTTCTATTCTTTAGCTCAACTTTTGTTATTATAATATATATATGTCAGAATCTTATTTCTTTGCTATGCAGTATGCCAGATATAAAAACTAATGGAGTTATCTTATGAAAATTTAATTCAATACATTCATATACAGGTAGATAAGTTTGTAGGTAATTTCCTTCTTTTGCCATCCTCTTCAGATGAAAAAAACTATTAATGCAGCAGCTAAGTGTGGGCTAGTTATACTATAGTGATAAGTTTTTACAATCTTCTGCATAGAATTAAACTCAGAGTACTGTATTACTGGAATATCTTCTGGAAAATGGCCCAAGTGACAGCATTTAGCATCCACGTTCTTAATATTCCTTGAGACTGAAATCTTGTCTACGATGAAGTCAACAGCAAAGCTACTGTTGATTGGAGCTGAACTTGGATTTGATGACTAAGATGAAAAGAGAGTGTCTGGGAGGGAAGGAAAAAAAGATTGCTACTTATTTTTTTAAGAAGTAGTAAGAGCTTTGCTTCTAACAGTGAGTAGAGGACCCAGAATGTGAAGACAAGAGGAAACTCTTAGTATGAGCACTTTGAGAAAAATTTGAAATTTATATTGTGTATACTGGATAGATGAGGGTCTGAAAAATGAAGTTATTTTCATTGGCTGGAGGTTAAGACTGAGTTCTGACTTGTTCCCTGTCCCCATGAATTTTCAAAATAATAATTTGTGTTGATTTTAAAAATAATATTTTCCTTCCAAATGGTAAGCTTGTATTAAAAGACTAGGAGTTTCAGTGACCTGAATCCATTATGTTATTCTAACATAACATACACAAAAGTATATAAACTGATTGGATTTTATTACCAGTTGACTGTACATTAATTACCTGAAAAGTCACTTTATTTTCTTTAATCTGGCTATCAGATTCTTCTCCCCCACAAGTACTCCTGAAATGTCAACCAATAAGCCATGCTCTTTCTTATGCTTATTGTACTTCTGGCATTCTTTCTGCCATGTAGGAAGAAAAATATTGTCCTTAATTAGTACACTTCATAGATCCTGTAAAAAATATTAGAGCAAAGCTTACGTTCTGGTCAGACTTAGATTTTTTTTTTCTTTTTTTCATTGACTTCTCTTCCCTTTAGTAGAAAAAATACGTTTAGCTCTATTTTCAGTGGGAGAGGCAAGCAGCTGGTGTGTTGAGACCATTGCCAAAGTAGTCAGAGGTACGACATTATTTTTTAATGTACAGTATCAAGAGCTTTGCTTTCCTGCCCTGAAATATGAGCATTTTACTATAAAAGCCAGTTTGACAAATGGGATGGATAGTTTTGTAGAGAAATTCAACTTCAGGATAATAACATTGAAAATAGAAAACTGTCTCCTGAAAACCATGAACCGAAATTGTAAAGTATCAACTCAAATATCTCCAAGATTTGTCAGACTGGTACCTCCTGCCACCTAGTCAATGGTGGGCTAGTCAGTGTCTCCAAGAAGTACCCTGCCTTCTCTTGCTGATTTGACTTGTGTTTTTGTCCTGGTTGTGATCATCAGGGAAAATGTAGTCCAGATGTGTAACATAGGCTATCGGAACAGATGAAGGTATCTGAAATGAATTGACATATAACAAGCACATCTAGAGATGTTTAAATTGCTTGTTTAGCAGGAGTGAGGAATTCAAAGGGGAGAAACAGGAAAGCTTGGGATCTTAAAATATATCATGTGCAGTAAAAATTACCTTTTTTACAAATGCACACTTATTTGACATAAAGCATTCATCAGTCATGAAAAAATAAATTTAGTTATATAAAGTCTGTTTCAATGAAAACTTCCTCATCACAATAGTTACTATGTATTATTTGATTTGATTCATAGTGAAACATGTAGCTGTTATTGACCAGATTTTTGAAATTAGTTTTATTTGATGCATTCATTTGCTTAGCTACTGGCACAAGACATTCTGCAGATTTTGCCATTCTTGTCTAAGGAAAAGCAATAATAAATAAATAAAATGGATAAAATGAAATAACACAACTGAAAAGAAGAGATATGCAAACTGAAATTGTTGGAACCTGTTTGCTTTTAACAACCCCTTGAAGCCTGAAAAAGGGAAATGCTCTCCTCCTTTGCAGTTTTAATGTTGAAATCAGTTTGCTAAAGCTTCTACTTAGAACTTGAATGGAGAAATAGCAGTATTTCCTGTATTTTCAATCCAGCATCAAGGCTAGTTTAAACAGAAAAAACCTTGTTTACTTCTCACTTCTACATTATTACAAAGGCCAGGAAGAAATTTAAGAAAACAAAATACCAATACTAATCAATATCTATTTTCCACTCAGATTATGTTGTCAAAAAGACCTTCATTGCTGCAGAACACTGCCACAAAAAAACATATTCCAAAAAACTATTTTCAAGTTTGTTGGGAAGTAATGATTCATTTCCTATGATGTCTGAGCCACGGTTTGAAAACTAATGAAACTGCAAGCTCATTTAAAAGCTTAATGGTTATTAAGAGTGATTGCGAATGTTCCTAGAGAGATAGTGATTTTGCTATGTGCTCACTAAACATCAGTTATATATATGAATAAGTGGGGAAAAAAGAAACCATGGTTAGAGTTCAAAATCATGGCATTTTCTGAAATTTGACTACTCCCTATTTTCTGAACGGAGCAACTGAGATGCTTTGGACTCTTAGGGAGTCAGTGAAAGAATAGAATGTGTCCAATATGCTTCCAAAGTACAGTTAATTAATACACTGGCTCTTGAAATTCAACAAGGTAAACGAGGATAGGGGATAGAGGAACATGATAGAAGAAATTTAACTCCGTCTCTTGAAGCTTTGGGTTTTATTCATATATGCAGAATTCTTATACTTTCAGGTAATATGAATAATTGCCATTTAGAAATCAGATTTATATTCTGTCCTAATATGCACACTGGGTAATCAATGCAGGTCCTTAAAGGAGGACTAAACAACATAAGAAGACTGAGAAAGTATGTCTGGGAGTGATAAAAAAGCCTGGAAACTTCAAATATTTAAATAAAAGTATATCCTGACAGCTTAATGAGAGGCCTGTAGACTACACGCATTTGTAGTTGGAAGAGGAGGCTGTGAAATTGTTCACAGGCCCAAATGGTCAGACATCTATACAGAAAGGGATTCTTGGGGGTGAACCAACCCATTTTTATGTCCTTGACACGTTGTGGGCTCTGCATTCATAACTACTTTTTTTAAATGAGCAAGGATATAGCTTAATCTCCCAGGTATTTCATCATACCTTCTTGACTCTTGCTGAGTATCACTAGAATACACCAACTTCAAACATTCTGAGGAAAGCCTTTTGGTAAATGTTCAGTGTTTGTATATTTGTGTTTCATCCTCTACTCTTCAAATCCTGCTGCAGCCATCTCATACAACTAGTCTTTAAAAGATACTCTGACTGTTTATGCGTTTCTGCTAACCTCTGTGTCTCTGACACAATGGAATTGTACAAAAATGAAAAACACTCCTTCAATCACACAAACTTGAGGAGGACCAAAAATGAAAACACGACAATAAATACATATTTTACAGGTTTTTGGAGTGATAAACACTTAAAAGGACATTTGCTAATGTGTATCTTCAGGGAACATTATTGTCTGTGTTAAAATATGCCTCTGGTTTATTTATTATTTATCACAGAATCACAAAATCACAGAATCACAGAATCATTAAGGTTGGAAAAGACCATTAAGATCATCAAGTCCAACTGTCAACCCGACACCACCATACCCACTAAACCATGTCCTGAAGTTCCATGTCTACATGTTTTTTGAACACTTCCAGTGATGATGACTCCACCACCTCCCTGGGCAGCCTGTTCCAATGCTTGATCACTCTCTCAGTGAAGAAATTTTTCCTAACATCCAGTCTAACCCTCCCCTGGCACAACTTGAGGCCATTTCCTCCCATTCTATCGCTAGTTCCCTGAGGAAAGAGACCAACCCCCACCTCACCACAACCCCCTTTCAGGTAGTTGTAGAGAGCGGTAAGGTCTCCCATCAGCCTCCTCTTCTCCAGACTAAACAACTCCAGTTCCCTCAGCCACTCCTCATAAGACTTGTGCTCTAGACCCTTCATCAGCTTCGTTGCTCTTCTCTGGACATGCTCCAGCACCTCAATATCCTTCTTGTAGTGAGGGGCCCAGAACTGAACACAGTATTCAAGGTGTAGACTCAGCAGGGCTGAGTACAGGGGCACCATCACTTCCCTCCTCCTGCTGGCCACACTGTTTCTGGTACAGGCCAGGATGCTGTTGGCCTTCTTGGCCACCTGGGCACACTGCTGGCTCATGTTCAGCCGGCTGTCAACCAGCACCCCCAGGTCCTTTTATACTGGGCAGCTTTCCAGCCACTCTTCCCCAAGCCTGTAGCGTTGCATGGGGTTGTTGTGACCAAAGTGCAGGACCTGGCACTTGGCCTTATTAAGCTTCATACAATTTACCTCGGCCCATTGATCCAGCCCTTCCAGATCTCTCTGCAGAGCCCTCCTACCCTCCAGCAGATCAACACTCCCACCCAACTTGATGTTGTCTGCAATGCACAATATCAACTTAAAAGATACGCACAATATCAGCTTAAATGACCATATATTTTAATTCAATGTACTTCTGGTTTCCTCAGGATTAGCTCTATGATTCATTGTTGGTATAAAAAATTAATAGGTGTCTAATTAAACATATAATTCACCGAGATTAATTGTGGGAATTAATCCCAATAAAATGAACACCTCAAAGTAAGATCATTTTCCACTGAAGATATACACTATGAAAAATGGTACAATATACCTTCTTTTATCATAAAATCAGATAAAAGTATAACATGGTAATTGTTTGGTATAACAAGACATAGTAGAGAAATGAGAGAATTAAAGATAGAAAAGAGCCTAATTATCTTAACAACTGTTTGAATTCATGACAAGTTAACTTTAGATCCTAGGATTAAAAAAAAAAAATCTAATCATTTCCCATCTACACTTTCCAGGAAAAGGACTGCATTATATTAAATACTTAAAACAGGGAAATTAAAGGTTTGTTGAAGGGCAGGCAGGTGAATATAAATGGAATAGAACAAGGAGTGTCTTTTGAGATGTTTTGAGTATCCTGGCCAAAATAGGCTTGCCATTGATCACAGTCATTCTGAAGCTGACAGTGGTTTGATTAGCCAGCTAAAGTGGATCCATTTTCCAATGGATGTATTTATGTTTCCCAATTTTTGCTGCTTCTATTTTTGTCATTTCTTTTGTTCCTTGTTGATTCAGTTCTTTGCAGATGACATTTTTTTTTCAGTAACAACTCATGGTGTGACCTGAAAGGACTTTTAAAGTATTTTATCAAATGCCTAAAATTATATTCTAAGTTAACCAATGTTTAGACTTGCCCCAGGTCAAGTTGTATTGGTATTTAGAAACCACTCACAGAACTCCAAGTTAGTGGTTTTCACTGCAAGGTGTAGGGATCATTTCAATCCATACCTTAATGCACCGTAACTGAGGTGGAAATTCTTTAGCAGTGTACAACAGTACTCCAGAAAGGGGACTGAAAAATGCAATAGTTACTTGAAATAACAGGGTGACATTTAAAAACTCAGTATGCAACTGCTTGTGCTGGAATTTGACAGGAAGTTTAACCTTGCCTTTTTATTGTATATCTAGTAACCTCAGCTGCTGTACATCTCATATATTTCACCCCAAATATAAAAGCAACTTATTAAATGCAGCACTTTGCTTTTTATGCTGGTGGCTGTTACAGCCTTGATGTCAAGCATTTTCAAGTTGAATTTGGTCAACACTTTTCAAATGTCAGCATTTTGAAATTGTTTTGCCTCTCTTCCTTCCCTACATAATAAGAGGAAAAATAGCATATCTACTCACCAGGTCATATGAGAAGCTAGACCAGAGAGACCAAGTTGCATTTAGTTTTTGAGCTACTTGTCACTTTGTATCAATGGCTGTAAAGCTTAGACATGATTTAAAAAAAAAAAAAAATCTTGGCTGTCTAATCCTTATCTGGGAAAAATATCTTGAGTCCTGCTTAAAGAATTTACTTGGAGAAAGTTGAAGAGATATCAGATCATAGATTAATAGAATATAGATGTATATTTTGGAATTGTTAACAAGATAATTAAATTCAACTAAATTTAAATATTATTATACTGATTACACCTTTTTTATCTACCTTATAAAGGAGAGATTAGGTCAAGTCCTACATCATTGCAAAACCAAGGAATTCTGACAGATGTAGCCAGAGAAAAGTTGGGTTGGGGAAAGGCATCCTGAGAAAGAATTTTAGGAGGTGTTTTGGAACTAAACAATGTGATCTGGTAAGAAGGATCATGGCAAAAGTTAGGGCAAAAAATCAGTAATTTGCAAGATTTTCAGTGTTTTTTTCTTATTTAAAGCATTATGAGTAAGTCTTTGTCTTCTTTAAAAAAATTGAAGGCTTAATAGAGATGAGCAAGTCTGTATATAGCATTGCTTTTGAACTGTACAGTGAAGGGTGAACACAACATGGAATGAAAATTTGTTTTGGGTGGGAAAAGAACATAAATTTGAGAATTAATATTAAGCAGGGAATTGAACTTGAGGTATTTTAGGTATTTGACTATAAGAATGAATGTTAGGTGGAGAACTGAGTCACAAAGAAGTGAAGCTCCTTGCTCAAAGTCAGTTTTCAAGTTGATAGAAAAATGTGGAAACTGCTGTTTTGTGTATGATGGAGCAGGATTACTTCATGGTTGGCCTGACCCATGGCCATTACAGTGGTACCACCCGGTTTTGCTGTTCCTTGAGCAGACTTTCTTTGGCAAGGAAATATGGTTAATAAGGAGTACATGGTGCACTTCAGCAGGTACCCTGGTCTTGGGTATTCATGGGCTCAGGATTGCGTAGCACAATCAATTACGTCCTTCTTTTCCTAACCAAAAGAACAGCCTTACTGGTATTTTTCTGGAACTTTTTACCATTTCTAGGTTAACAATATCCTTAACTGTCACATGTGGAATTAAAACACTGAGGTACTTTTGCGAATGAATTATTCCTTACTGAAAGCAACATACAGCACTCCTCAAACAAGGCAATAAAGCTCTCTTGGGTTATTGTAATTCTTTTCTATAGGACATTGTGTGGCGATTCTGGAATCATTAAAAACCAGCCACCAAATCAATAAGTCTCACTAGAAATCTGTCTTTTTACTTAATGCTACTGATTTAATCTGTTTTAGAAATCCATATTAACCATTAGTCATTTAAACTCATGAAAATTATATTAGGTTAACCTGACTACTATCTCAGATTGCTCAGAATAGAGTAAGTGATTATCATGTAAGATTCTTTTAATTAAAAGACACGGTTTAGATACTTTGTACCTTCTAAGGCTCATATGATAAAATGTTCAACAAACAGTAATTATATATTAGAAATACATATATTGATATACTAAAAACTAATAGTTTAAAAAAACAGTTTATGCAGTTGATATGGTGTATGACCTGCATAAAACTGAAAGGCAGTGATTTGCTGAAGAAATTTATCTCTGTGTGATAAATGTATTATTCCTATGCCTGACAATCAGGTTTAAATAGGTCAAAAGTGTGCACATATAACTGATGGTGCCAATGCATCCTTGTACTCTTCTGAACCTTATAGCATCTGCCCACATTGTCTGTAGTGACCCTAGTATCCAGAGCTTTTGACTTATATCTCCAATTCAAATGCTGGGTTTGTGTGTTTGTCTTTCAGAAAGGCAAGGGTGAACTGAGGAAACTTTGTCTCTTCTTCCTGTCTCTCCCTTGCTGAGTCTTTAGTCAGCAGTTAGTAGGTGCAAATGGCTCCTTCCACTGCAAAAAGCAGAAATAGGGACTAGGCAGTCTATAAATCCCATTCCATTTCCTATTCTGAGAGAAGACAAACTTTCTAGTCAAAACCGGCTATATCTCAGTGATTTTTCAGATGAAGAATTCAAGTAGTACCAAACCCAGGACAGAACAGATTTTTGGGGGGATACAGGTGTTCTAAACAAATTATATTTTGAATATTCTGTATTGTTCCTTAAAAACTTGCTTATTCCTCACATTTTCACCTGTCTTTTAAGAAAAAAAGAGATGAATATTCTCTTTGCATATTGTCAAAGATAAAAAAAAAAAGCCCTTTTTAAACCATTGTCTTATTTGTAGAGACTGCAAAACAGAGGAAGAAAAATGTCAGTTCTGGCTTATTTGTGTTTACCACATTGTTGTACTGAATTGTTGATGGTTGTCTTTGAAATCCAGCTGAATGAAATGTGCTGAAATAGTAGTGTTTGCTTTAAATAGGTTTAATTTCGTATTTCTTGCTCACTAATAATTTGGAAAGAAGACACTTTAGTTGCGTGATAAACTTCCTTAATTCTAAATACTCTTCTTTTTGAGTGCTTTTCAAATGAGGCAGTATGTGTTTCTATTGCAGAACACAGCCTACTGAGAAGCGGTGCTGGAAATAAATTAACTGAAAAATTTCTAAATCATTTGTTTAAGCTCAATGTACGAAAAGACTTGGGTGCTGTAGTGCTCAACATCAAAGCTGATATTTAAATGTATTTTTAAATTCAGTCCCTTGCTTAATTAATCTAAAAAGCATTCACTGTCTTCCCTCATGAACTGTTCCTAATGACTCTCTTTTCAAGGCTTTCTTCCTTCACATCACAATTGTTTTAAGTGTAATTATACTATTCTACTATTCTATTGAAGTTAAAAATACTCCTTCATTGTTGTTCCATATGCTTTTCTGAAGCATCTAGTTTCTTCCACTTTAAAAAGGAGCATGTGATAAATATTTCTGTAAGAACATACAGGGGTTTATGACTTCTGTAACTTGCATTAAATTCTTGCCAATATTGCGATAATTTTTACCATGCTCCTTCCCTTCCCATCTCTCTCACTTTATATACACATTAAATATGCATACATGTATAGGCTTATATATATTCATGTATATGTCCTATTGTTAGCTTTCCAGATTGTGGATTCTTTGGAATGAAAAAGGCCAGTGTCTCTGGAATCATTACTGTGATTGTGCAAAGTTTTACAGCATCTGTTATAACTGCTAGTCTTATTTCAGTGAATAGCTACTGCTCTGCTGTAGCCAAAACTTATACAGGCATTTCCTGGATAAAAGTATTTGTGCTGAATTTTAGATGTCCATGTTCATATGTCTACATCTAAGGCAGTCATCATAGCTTCTGTCATAGAAGGTAGAGTAGAAGTGAGCACTTCCAGGGATATTTTTTCTTGTCTAAGGATAGATTACTAAAATAGTTCAGCAAAAATGTGTTTTAGAAGTGCCTTTTCTTTCCATTATCTATAAAGGGAGTTTATAATTAGATCAGACATAGAGGGTTACATCACAGAAGCCTAAAGTTAGGTGATATGAACCCCACACTAAAATTTGATGTCTGAAAATTTTAAATCTAATTCTAAGAAGTATGGTACACATTTATAAAGAACACTTTGGAGGGGCCTTGGCCACGGATATCTACATCATTTTTACTTTTTTTCTGGGATTAGCAACAGCTTTGATTTCTCAGCTTAGCTCTTGCCCATATAGGGAACTTAACAGCAACCATGAAAAAATGAAAACTATTTTTATGCCCATTTATTTAAGCAGTTAAGTAGAAAACAAGCTTTTAAAAATAAAACCAAGATACACACTCTGCATTAAGCAAAGGAAAATTGACACAGTGTCAGTGCCTGCATGGCTACGAAAGTCTACTTCTGATAATAATCTTATAAGGAGGTTAACCTTATAATTCTTCAGTGCTATATAAGGTGTGGAGAACCTCTTCGTGTTAATAAGCACATCAAAATAAAAAAAACAAACTCTGATCGGCAGTAATACCACATCATTAAGATATTTGTTACATGTTACTCTCTTAGCTGGCTGGTATTCCAAGATATCTATTTCTTTTTCTCTCACCTACAATTAATGAAGATAATGTCCTGGCTCTACTGAAATCTCTGAGAGTCTCAACCAGTGAGTCTCCTATCTGGCTAAAGTGGTGCAAAAGCACTAAAGGATGATGTCCTAATTTAAGTTCTGCTTAACAGGAGGCTTAAGAGGAGACCTGTATTGTGGGCTTTCCAGATCAGCCGGTGGCAATTTGTGAGATACCTCAAGAAAATAAACACACTCACACCTCTTCCAACCAGCCCCTATGACTTGATCTAGAAATTGGGCATTTTGAGGCACAGAAGTTATTCCAGTTAGTTTTAAGTTTCTCATGATTTTTTAACTATCATCTAGGAAATGTGCAAAACCAAACTGAGAATCTTTGATCTGTCTTACTCACTAGAAAGATGAAGTACAGGTTAAAGCTATATCCAATGTTTTCTCAAAGATTTAGAGATGAACGTCCTTCCAATTCTGAAAGTAAAATTAAACCTTAAGAAAACCACACCATGACCTTTAGGAGTCTCTTCCATTACTGAGCCTGCCAAGTTAGGTTTAGCAGATCGTAAACTTGATAATGGAGAAGTTTTCCTTTTTAATGTACAAACAATAATGTATTAATTGCTGTTGGTTAAGGCATCACTTGAGATGTGAGGGGTTGGTGCCCTCATGACAGATCCATAATTCTGGAGGTGCTAAGGAAGTTAGCACACTGGACTTGTGTCTGACAGATGTGGGATCCATTGCTGGAGAGCTAGAGAGCCATTAGGCACAATTAAGTCTTGGACTTCAGTGAAGTAATAGTGATGTTGAGAAATTTCAGATATTAGTTAAGTAGAATGTAAGGTCACAGGTAATGTGTTTTACATTCAAAGAGTCTTTGGGTAACACATAAAACAGGTACAAGACCACTTGTCTTTCTTCCAGAAGAGACCCTAAATATAGAGCTATTAAATCATATTCTCTCATTCCAGGTTACTTAAAAGTGAATTCCCCCACCCCAACTGACAACAGGAAGATTGCTATAGGAAGGCAGAAATTGCACCCATGCAGCATAAGATAAAGCCTCATAATCCTGGTGTTCTGCTGGACCCCAGCCTGGTTCAGGATGGATACTGCACCACTGCCACGAAGTCAAGCTAGAGGTCCCATTAGTTCTGAGCACACATGAAGGCAGAACTTTGAAAAATTAACATCTTTTTTACTGGTGGAAAATCTGAGCACCCCTGAAGAGGATACAAGCAACTGCCCTGAAGGTTACTTTTGCGGTTTTCAGGCATCTCATCCTTTGTTTGCTGCAAGTGCTTCAGCTTCAGGATGTAACAGTACTTGTACCAATTTCCCTGTGATGTCGAGGGTGAATATGTTAAAGATTATAAAATATATAGATACTGTGAGAATTGGAGCCATATAAATACTGGCCATTTTCATGGCAGTGATAGAATATGTAATTGACATTGTTCAAACCTACAAAGCTGATTTTATGAGAGATCTGTATTTTTTATGTTTAAATTAAGGTTATATCTTCTGCTTGCCACTCATACCATAAAGTTGTTGCAAGTCTTGTTCATACTTGACTATGAAATACAGCATGTTAACTGCTCACTTTAAAATATCATTTTTTATTAGAAACAGATTATTTATAAGTGTGTCTCAAAACTGCACTAGAGCAAGTTATTCGATTTTCTGGTTTACTTATTTATAAAGTCTGAAATGCTTAGCAAGAAATGAAACAAAAATGCTCAAGTACAGCACATTCTTCATTTTGACATATGCTTATGCTTGTCAAAACATTAATCTTTAATCAATGTTTGAAATTAGGAGGCTAGTGGTCGTTAAATACAAGGTCTGGAGAAGTAGTTGTGGTTAATTAGTAAAGTGTGACTTGTTTACGGATGCTAAGAAACATTTGAATGGCCTATATGTTAAAGATGCTGATGAATTAATTCTTAATATGAAATATCTTGTTATTTCTCATGATTCAGAACTTAAAACTGTAGTTCAAGATTCTTAAAGATATTTGGGCATCCAATTTCCACTGATCTCAGTAGGAGCTTGCTTCTAACTAATTCCTAGGAATTTACTGTTCTCTCTACTGATGAGACACATGTTCAGGTACAGTGCCCAAAGTCCTAGCTCCTACAGTAGCTTTCTTATTAGGACCAGTTATTTATCAGTGACATATTATAAAGTTAATCCTGACTATTCTTGGCTTTTTTTCTTCATGTGCTTTGTTTATCAAGAATCTGACTTCATTTACCTGGGGAGACACCCTGCTTTGAGGTGATGGGAGCTGATAAGCACCAGAAGCAGTGTGAATCAATTAATATTTCCTTAGCCTCATCAATCCACAGCCTAAACAGCCTATGGATGATAAAGCCCATTCAGGCCCCTCACTGAGGTAGTCTGGGCTGCACACCAGGATTACATATTGAAAAATTTCTGTATCATTTAAGGAACAGAATCCTAAGAACTGGTCCTTAGCCTGAAATGTCTGGCCAGCCTCCAAGTTTCATAATGTTCTGATATAAACAAAGATTTTGCTGGACACCAAAGATTCTTCCCAGAGAAGAATTGAAAGTATAATTGAATATTTAGACCCTGCAATAAAATCATGATTAGACTTTGTATGTCTTAAGAATTAGACATACCAACATTAGACTGAATTGTTGCTTTCTTTCATTGAAATCAATATAAGTTTTGCTATGGAAAAATTATGAGAAAGGAATGGGGTCCTGAGATTGCTTACAAGGAGAAGGGTGAAAAAACATTCTAATCTATAGTGTCAAACTGAGATTTATTCTTTCAAATCAAAGAAAAACTGTCATGAGGCTAGATAGGAAAGCCAAGAAGTATACTCACTGAAAATCACACAATTCTTGTAATTTTGAGAGGAAAAAACATAAACCAAGCAGAATTCCACCATGTAAGAAGAATGCTGGTTGACACAGGAAAATATCCTCCAGTGATTAAGTCACACAGTATTTATAAAGGAATTCAGCCTTGTGGTAATCTGGTTAAAAAGTTATTTAAAATGGGAGTTATAGCAGGGGAAAAACATTAAGCTCAAGAACATTAGCAAAATACAGTGTCAGAATGTGTTTATTTTTTATTGTCCTTGAAAAAATGGAGAAACCTACAAATCTGAAAACAAGTTAGAATTTTGCATCACACTGTAGGCCATATTTACAATAGAAGACCTGAACTGAACTAATTTAATACCCAACTTACCTTTTAAGTACCGCCTTTGAACCTTTTGAAATAAAGGATTAGTTTGCAGTGCTATGTAAAGATGCGAGAAAATGGATTTCTGATCCATATTTCATTTAAGCAGAACTTGATTCTCCAGAATAGATTGCTGTGAATTTTGGGGAAGAAAACATTGCAAGTGACTTTGAAGAAACTCTTTTATGAAAGGAAATAGGAATAAAAAATTTGTAGGGAGCCATTTTCACTAGATAAAAAAAAAAAATACTGAAAATTTCCATTGCAGTATTTAGGAAATAAATGGATATGTTCACGGTGTTGTGAACACATTTCAAAGAAAATCCTCAATATAGTAACAGTTTGCAGTCACTAATATTAGTTTAGAACAGAATGCTGAACTTTTCTGCAAGCAACAAAAATATGCTTCATGAATTTATTAGTGTCTGCAGTCATTATAGTGTTGCAAGCCTTTCTTACCGTTGACTGAGAAGCAATGAGACAAAGCATTTTGAAGAATTAATTTTATTTTTGCTTTTATAAGAAGTAGCGTTTCATTTAATATGTTGAAATGGCAGGAGTATGTCACCTCTTTCACTTTTTTGCTTTTTAAAAAATACAATTGATTGTTTTCAAATGCGGAATTGTTAGGGAATGTTTTAGCATTCAAAAATTGGATTTTGCTTGAATGATATCAAACAGAACTGAAGAGTTCTGACACTGTACTGTTGCAGTCTGAACCATCAGTTTCCACTACAGTAATGCAGATTGAAGTTACTGCTATTTACATTATATTTATCTGTTAACTCTGACACTAGTATTTGAAAAATAAATAAAAAGGTGCCTTTGAAAAAGAATGCTAAATATTTTTTGCTGTGTCTCTGGTACTCTGCAGAAGAATCCAGTTTTATGTCTTTGCCCACTGTTCCAATCTGCTGAAGGGGTCTAGTGGCTCATGGGCCTCCTCATGTCTTCTCTGTTTGAATCTGCTTAGAAATTGTATTATTTCTTTCAGTGAGATCCAGGCAGATGGCAGCCTTGACTCTGAAGAGAATAGAGAACAGAGGAAAGATAGTATCTCAGTTCATCTCAGCTAAAATTATGACTTTCCCAAAGAGCTGTTTTTACTGCACAAATTGGCCCTGTGTTGGACCTATTGGTCCTTATGTTAGACAGTATTATATACATATATAACGAAAACTATACTGAAAAATATAATGAAACTTAATGAAAAATATACTATTTTATTTATAGTATTTACAGTTTATCACAACACTTTCATGATAAAAGGAAAATTGTCTCCTTTTGAGAGCTATGGAAACTGAGTCACAGAGAGCTTATATGTTTTGCGTGGTCAGGACTAAAAATTGACTGCAAATAAGAACTAATGACAATTCTTCTGCCCCACAGAGTATTTAATTCAGTACTGTTAATTGTTTAAGCATTCAGGTGATTTTAGATGCTTATACTATAGGATTTACACTGGTATAATTGTCAAAAATTCATGGACCTTAAGTTTCTGAATAAAAGCAACAACTTTAGGAACACTGGGCCTACACAACTAATTATGACTAATAGACAGACCCTCTAATTCTACAGATTTTCATTATCATTGTGTGTCCTGAGTGGTTCTAGGTTGCTTTTACAATGAAGTGCTGTGGGATCTGCAGTTTGTTCCCTTAACACTGTGCAGTATGGTATCTGCAGTCCTAGTAGTATGATATAGGAATGCATAGCCAGTTGTATAGCATTCCTATTTGCCTGGAGCTACATCTAAAATGGGTTACTGGCTTTACTGGGCTTACTGAGTTTCACGCAATTGCTGACCCAAAATTGTTTGCAAGAGTACACCATGGAAAGGGAATAGAGACAAATGTAGGGGCACCTGACAACTAATTTCAGGAAGGACAGTCTTAAGAGCAAGCAGAGAATGAGAAAAGATGTTGAATAAAAGAAAGGACAAACAGAGAGATCAGAGCAGAAAATGAAGGTCATTGGCCAAGTCTACAGAGCCTTTTAAATATTATAAGGAATCTTTAATGGATTCTGGAATGAAAGGTGTGCAAAACCTGACAAACTCATTCCACAAAGGCATATTTACACTGTCTTAAAACTGCTAAAAGAGGCTTTCTGAGCTTGCTGATGTATAGACAGGCATCTTGCTTTTCTCTTTCAAAGATATATGCCTCCAAGAAGAGACGGAAGTAAAAAGAATTATTTTGTAACAAAACCAGTCTCTACAAAGCTCATCTTAAAGGTCAGAAAACTTACCAGAATGCACCTTTTATTTCAGTACTTTGAGAAGAGCTATTGGCTCTATAGCTTAGAGTGCTAGTGTTCAACTTTTAAATGTTTATGCCCATGTTTTTATATGCTAATTCCAGCTATAAGCAAGATAGTCAGTGTTAGTTGGTAACAAATTAACTCTAAATTCCTAAGAGAGTTGTATCTCTTCCGCTAAAGATTTACTACCAGCACACAGATCCATAATTGCAAAGAGGAAGGGTACCCACAGAAATTCTTAGTTTTGGTGAAACACCTGGGGACTGATCCCAGATGCTTAGCACAGTTCTGTGAAGAGGCAGTAGAGGAAGCTCTGTTAGAAAAGCACTGGTATAGCCAGAGTAGTGAAGTATTCTGTGGGGTGTTATCAGTTAAATGAGATGATTACCTACCCAGAGCTTGACCTGATATCATGTGTCACGTGCATAGAGCATTTCAATTGGAAGTAACTACTTGGTTCCCACTCAGAATAGCACTGTATGCTTAGATGTCCCTGAAAACATCGATTTGTCCTCAGAAAGTCCTGTTCTTTACATCTCTTTCTGAATCAGCTGAAGCAGAACTTTGCTATATCTTTTACTATATTTTGCTTGAATTACAAACATTTCATTTAAGAGTTGTTTTGGAAGCCTGCACTGAAAGGTTCTCTTTGTAAGTGTGGAAGAATATTGGCTATTCTAAATATTTATGCCTCTCCTGCTGTTATTTCATCCTTCCAAAGGATTTCTATTCCGCATTGAATATTACGGATTCAGCTTAAAAGTGCAGCACGACTACTCAGCAACTTTTAGATTGTCATCAATTTTTCTTTCCTCAGTTTGTCCAGGAAATGTAATTTGAAGACTTTGAAACAAATAGCAGTTGCGATATGTGACTTGAAACTAACATATCAAATCTTCTCACTCACACTTTGGTTTGTGAGTTCATAATGTGGACTGTGAAATCTTGTTCATTTGGAAAAGCCAGAGTAAATAACATAGTAAACAAGCAGAATGTGGAGATGGGTCATTTTATCTCCTGTGTTGCTCTTCTGCCAAGTGAGGTCTGTTCCCAGCTGTTGACTGTCACTGGACTCAAGGCTGTATAAACAGTGCAGAGACTTGCACAGAGAAGTTTGAACTTGATGTTTATGGCAGAAGGCAATAGAGGAATAGAAATAAACAGGCAGTACATGGAATCTGCAACAGCTATAAGGGGGAAAGTTGTTGGGGGTGGGGAGAAACTTCTGGCAGCTAGGTAGATATCTCCAAATGTGAAAGAAAGTAGGTGTTAGAAGTAATAAATCAAGAAGGTGATTGGAAGGGAGAATGAGCATTTCAGTAGTAAATGCAAGTGGATTGCCTGTTAAAGACTTTGAAAGTGAAGACAAGCAAGACAAGCTGTGTATATTTAATGAAACAAAGGGGACCTTGTAGAAGCATTCGAAGTGTGGCACCAGACTGACCAGGTATGAAAAAGGTCTCGTGAGTAGAATGCAACTATATTTGCTTAAGTCTAGAGAGCAAATTGCTGAAATTGAGACACACATAGTAAGAAACCGGATGAGACTTTGGAAGAAAGGTCATACTATGCAGAAAGATGCAGGAAGATTGTGAGAAAGCCTTTGCTTTCTCGACAGAGATGTCCAAAGCCAGTCCCAAGCACTTATTAAGTTACAGTTTAGCAGAGTCATAAGAATCCATATCATCGCTTTTGAATGCGAAGCTTCAATGATCCCATAGGTGCTAATTCCCATTGTGGCTTAGGGGCTTTCTTCACTCTGGTGTGATGCACCCACAAGGTCTGTTCTTTAATTTTGATCACTATCAAAAAACACTATCGGATGTCAGCAGCACCTGGAAGGGGCCTTCCCACTTTGGTTCCAGAGGTGGACTTTCCATACACATAATCACCAGGCTTAATATCATGCAACGGCCCATCAAGACCTCGGGCTCTGGTTCCTAGGACCAGTTTCTCTATCTCCTGAAGTTGTTTTTGCAGGCTTATTACATAACCAGGTAACATTTCGCCTCCAATCTGAGTTGATATTCCCACCTGTACAATATAGGGTCTCCCGTACAATATTTTATAAGGGCTCAACCCTTTTTTAGTTCTGGGCTTATTTCTTATACTCAGGAGTGCCAAAGGTAATGATCGTGGCCAAGATAATCTGGCCTCCTGCCCTAATTTTACAATTTGTATCTTAATTAAGTGGTTCATCTTTTCCACTTGACCACTTGCTTGACCACTTGACCACTTGGCCTATATGAGGTATGTAACTGCCAATCTATTCCCAGGAGTTTACTAACTTGTTGAACAATTTTTGCAATAAAATGTTGTCCTCTATCCGAGGAGATTGTTACAGGAATCCTGAATCTCGGTATTATTTCCTGTAGTAGTGCTTTGGTTACCTCCCTAGCCTTACTCAGCAAGGGAATGCTTCTGGCCAGCCTGAAAAGGTATCTGTTAATATTAACAAATACTGACAACCCCCTTTTCTTGGGAGTTCAGAAAAGTTTATTTGTTAATTTTGACCAGGAACTTTCCTTTTATCAATACTTCTAAATTTCACACAATTTTTAAAAATTATTATTCTTTAAGCATATTTCACAGCTATTAACCATGGTTTTTACAGTTTAAAGAAAATTTCTGGCCACTATTTGCTTCATAAGGGAATTATACAAGGCTTCAGTTCCCCAATGAGTCTTGTCATGTTCTGCTTTTACCAGTTTCCATAATATTCTAACAGGAACTATTATTCTGTTGTAACCAAGGTGATAGGGAATTAAAATAA
>NW_010559065.1:0-3385 GCF_000687285.1 Phaethon lepturus
CGCTGTTTTAGCCAGGGAAGTAAATAAAAAACCCCTCTCTCAGCCGGGCGGGCCTTTCGCCGTGGTGCGGTTTGGGTTTCGGTGCCATAAGCCCCCGCGCTCTGGGCTTGTGTTTCTGTCTCTCCTTCAAAGTGTGACTGACGCTGCGAGTTAAGGTTTTGTAGGTACGCAGAAAAGGTTTTGAAATGCAATGTTTTTGTTAATACTTGCAGCTATTGTC
Source organism: Phaethon lepturus (assembly GCF_000687285.1). Lineage (NCBI taxonomy): Eukaryota > Metazoa > Chordata > Aves > Phaethontiformes > Phaethontidae > Phaethon > Phaethon lepturus. The sequence continues at coordinate 221 of NW_010559065.1, forward strand.
TGCTGTACGTTTGAATAGCGTTAATATTGGGGTATTTGCCAATAAAACTTAGAAGGAGAGCCCACAATATGTGCTCCTTCCTTTGTGCTACTTCTTAAATTCTTTGTGTGTGAACAGGAGTTTCTTCTTCCATAGGCTCTATCTCCTCCTTCCCGGGGCTTCAGTATGTGACAGCCCAGTGTCTGCCTGTCACAGCACGTAGGGAGCAGCCAGCTGAGCGGAGCCAGTGTCTGTTTGTGTGCAAATACCTTTGCTTGCACAAGGGGCAGGAAAGGAAATAAAAGGAAATTCTAGTCACTGGGTGAACGTTAGAAGCTTTAATGTTACCAGGAACTTGGTGTTTGGAGGGGAGTTGGAGATCTGTTGTAGGCTGTTACAGCTTGTTTTCATCCAAAAAGTGTTTTAAAAGGGTACTTGGAGAAGAGACAGCATCCAGTGCTTGACCTACTTAGTGTCTGTGTGTCTGAGCAGCCTGCTGTCCCGCCGTCTCCCGTTCAGACGCCGCAGAAAGCCGTGCTTCCAGCCAGGCACTTGCATGTAGCTCCCTGGGAGCAGGGAGAGGGTTGGGGCAGTGCTGAGATGCCACGTGGGCAGAGGAACGTGTTCCTCAAGTTGCTGCTGGAAGGGTGGGGTGTGGAGAAACAGCTGTTTCTCCATTGGGATCCTTTTAATTCCTCCCACCCAAAATCCTATTCGGACACATCCCTTATCAAACGAATCCCATTTGGATCCCAAGAGTAGTGTTAGTTGGATCTGTTGGAAAAAGCCTTTAGGTAAGGCAGCATTTGCAGCCTCATCCTGTGCTGCAGCCCCACGGCTGCTCAGCAAAGCCTCCTTCGTGCAAACCCCTCCGGTGCGGGATATCGGTGGCCTGTGGCCACCTCTCTCCTTCCTCACGTGAGGCAGTGGTGACAAATACTGCGATGCAGTGTGAAATAGTGTCCCTTCCCAACTCCCCGGGAAACGCTCCCGTGTCCTGTAAGTGCATTTAACCCATCTGAAACCAGAGCACTGTGTGCCTTGTGTGCTATTCCCTTCCCTGCCTGCCCCAAAGTTCACATGCTCCACAAAGCAGCGGTATTTGTTTAATACTGGCTAACCTGCGCGTATACTAACAGCTTGCAAGTTTGTGTTTGTTGGGAGAGAAGTCGATATGCTTGTCATTCGTTAACTCTGGTATAATTATGCCCTTTCCTGTGGCTGTTGCTGTCAGCAGAAATGCTCAGACTTGTCCCTAGGACCACTGCATCCAGGAGCCACTGCCTATCTGGGAGTCCGTAGGAACATGAAGTCCTGGTCTTAGGAAACACTTGACACCCGAGCTGGCAGCTGCATCAGAAAACAGTTGCAGGATGGCTTTGCATGTCTGTCACGGTCCTGAATGGAGCCGTGATCTGTTGGGAAGTACGGCAGCTGAGGGTGAGGGATCCGTTCGGGCAGCGGTGGTGGCTCCCGTGTCAGGAGGAGCGGCTGTCACCTCCCAGGTTGGTAGGGAAGTGGAGGGGATGCCCGGCGAGCCGGAAGGTGCCCCCAGTGCTGAGCCTGTGGCGACGGGGACAGTCAGCTGGTGAGTCACCCACCAGGGTTGTCCCTAGCCTGTCCTGACGGGGCGTGTGCCGGCTGTCCCGTGTTGTCTGCCTTGCTGTACATGTGGCATTGCTGTGAGTGGATTTTGTCATCCCCTCCCGATCTGAGTTGCTTCCCACCGTGTGCTGGCGTTCCCTGTCAGCTTGCTTTTTTGTGGTCTTCTTACAGACTTTGATTCTAAGAAGAAAAGAAAAGTGGCGGAAATTTATCAGGCTCTGAACAGCGACCCCATCGACGTGGCTACGCTCAGGCGGATGGCGATCAGCGAGGGGGGGCTCTTGACGGATGAGATTCGTTGCAAAGTGTGGCCGAAGCTGCTCAGTGTTAATACAGATGACCTGCCCCCTCTTCCAGGTACGGAACAGCCTGGACTCAGGTCCTGAGGAAGAACGGCTCGGTGATGTCTGTGCGTGCTAGAGGGAGGATCACAGAAGTTGAAGCATGTGCTTTCTGACCTGCCTTTTCCCTGTGTACACTGGTGCGTTGCCCACCAAGCTCATCTGCAAAGGGGACTTGTGCTGCAGCGGGGATGCTGTAGCTTCGCACGCTGTGTTGCATGTAAATGGCAGATTTGGAAATATACAACTTCCTAAAAACAACATTTCCATTGTGCTGTGAGGGTGGTGTTGTCTTTAGGGACAGACATCAGTTCACTTTGGATGTGGTTGGTGTGGCCCTGAGCGGTTTGCTGGCATGTGTAAGTTCATCTGCAACAGAAAGTATCAAACTTAATTTTTATTGGAGAAGTGGCTGTGCTGAGCCCTGGCTTGGCCAAAATTCTTCTGAGGTGTCTCTTCTGGGCGTAGATGAAACAGTTTGTGCCATGAAACACGTGTGGTGCTTGGTCAGAGCAGAAACAGGGAAGATGACCCTCCTCACGAGGTACCCGCATGGTTTTTAAACTTTAGTAATGCAGGAGCTGCAAGTCCTGTAGCTTTTACAGTCACTGTTCCCAGGACAGATTTTGTTATTGTTCCTGAATCTGTGGCCATTCAAAAGTGTGCATCCCCCCACGTCCGTCAAGAGCTGGATTATATTAGGTGATCAGAGCTGCTGGAAGACAGCGTTTAATTTCACGTGATCACAACTATGGTTCGGTGTGCCAGCAAATTCCTTTCCCGTCTGTTTTAACTATCTTAGTTACCCGTGGGTGGAGTTTTCTTCTGAATTATCTCTATTTAATAAACTATTCTTCATGGTCTCCACAGCATATCGCGCCTTGCTGCTGCTGAGTATACTTTGAAATTCCACAAAATTTTGGAGCAAAGATGTTTCCAGGAACTCTGGGAGTGGTGTCAGTTTAAGCGTTTTAACGTATGTTGTTTAAAGAAAGAATAGCCTCGTTTCCTCACACTGAAGTGCCGTTAGCATCAGACTGCACGGCAGTGAAAGTGAGGGGACGGGGCTGGTGTCTGACGTACAAGAAAGGGGACGTACGACGGGGTGGCGTGTCTGTGTGTGCAGCCTCATCCTCTTGCCTTCAGCAGGGTTTCTGCCAGCTCCCTCGCCCCACTCTCTTCCCAGTGCCTTTTCACTACGCGGTGTGAATCAAGTTCTCTCCTTCTCAGCAAGAAAGGA
>NW_010559065.1:3416-6907 GCF_000687285.1 Phaethon lepturus
CAGCAAGTGTTACTGGATGTGCGGCGATCCCTGCGCCGTTTCCCACCAGGTGAGAGGGGATTCTCCTCTTCCCTCTCTACAGGGGGAAGGTCTGTGCCGTCGGGCTCCTCCTGGCTCAGGCCTTACTCGAGGGTTGCAGTAGGTCAGGCACTCCGTTGCTCCAAGTGCCCGACTTCTAGAAAGCCTCTTCCTTGTGAGCTCACAGCAGCTTCTTCATGCAGAGGAGCTGTTCTGCACTATCTGCTCCCTCCAGCTGCCTATGCTGCAGCTGGTTTTTGATGTGGCTCTTCCAGCGTTACACTTCCCCCTGCCCCGTTGAGCCCCTTGGCCATCGGGCTGGTAACTCCAACAGTTGCGGTGCAGGGAGGCCCGGATCCTGCATGCCCCTTGCCTGTTGTGAACAGGATGAGATTAGGGCAGATGCTTGAGGAATGTACCGTTTGCTTCAGTTTATTTTAAACTGTGGTCTAGCTCAGGGGCGTGGCAGGCAGGTTTGCCAGTGGTTAGAACAAATTCGGGTATAAAACGATCTCAAAATTGGGTTCATGCACCAAATAGAAGAGAACTCTGAACCTTTAGAAGCAAAATGTTTTTGCAGTTGTTTAGTTCTGGTGGGCAGCTGGTGCCTTGTTGTACTATTTTTAAAACATTTAATCCATCAGCTATCTAACTCTGCAGAGCAGTCGTTATTTCTGGCCAGAATCTGCTTCCCTCTTCTGCGGCTTTTAGTTTGCGTAAACAGTTGATTCACTCTGATTCTCTTTCGGGTGCGGATACTGTGTGCAAGCCTGATTCCTGAAGGCTCTGCTAGTGCGGATTTTTTTGCCCTTGAATGGCAGCCTTCTGTCTATTTTTAGGCACATTAGTGAAGCAGGGGAAAAGGAGAACTTTGTCGTTGCAAGGTCTCCACTGGGACTTTCTGCTTGGCCTTTGTGCATTTTATCTGTTACAAGGACTGCCAGAAACTGGCTGCAGCTGTGCGTGGCAGGAACAATGTTTTTCCTGTGACGTCCTGTCCCTAAACACATGTTGTTAGCAGGGGACCGATACCAAGTTGTGGCGATGGAGGCCTCGCAATCTGATGCAGCTGGCACAGTTTCTGTGAAAATGGGTCCTGTTTAATTTTTTTCTAGCACCTCTGGGAAACTAAAAATTATTCAGATGTCCTCAGTCATGCTGGATGTGCAGCGCAGTTTGCTCTTCACAGCACTGTACAAACATCAGTAAACCCTGCTCCCATCCTCCACAGTGACGTCCTCTGCACTGCAGGTCTGAAGATTAAACAACCTAACAACAGGCTGGCTTCCCCTGGGCCATCAGAGTTTTGGGGGGCAGGATTAGGGCTTGGGATATTTTTTTTTTCTGCTAGTTTTACCTCCCTCCCCTTTGCACCACATCCCTTGGGATCAGGTGGGTTGGTAAATACATAGGTCCTCTCCTTGCATACCGCAGCCGCGCTCGCTCCCGCGGCAGGCACTGGTAGGTGACGCAGCCCGTCCCAGCGCCGCCTGGTGCTGTCCCCACAGGGATGCCGGATGACCAGAGGGAAGGCTTGCAGGAGGAGCTCATCGATATTATCCTCCACGTCCTCAAGCGCAACCCCCAGCTGCACTACTACCAGGGCTACCATGACATTGTGGTCACCTTCCTCCTGGTGGTGGGGGACAGACTGGCCACGGCTCTGGTGGAAAAGCTCTCGACGCATCATCTCAGGTACTCACCGGGCTCGGCTGGAGGAGAGGAGCTGCCCGTGCCTGCGGGGAAGCCTGTGCGGATGGGGCTGGCCTGCCGTGGAACAGGGGAGCCTGGGAAGCAGAGCACTGGGTTAAGGCCGGCTGCCTGTCGTGTCCGTACCCAGAGGGCTGCTGTGGGAGAGTAGCATGACCACACAACAGCACATGGCTTGGAGTTGTGCTCTGGGGAAGGGATAATTGAAGGCTGTCAGTTAATTTGTAACATCTCACGAAGCTGAAGAAGCCAACACGCGTCCATTATTTATAGTTCTCTGGCCATCTCGGCTGTCAGGGCCTCTCCGGCTCCTGGGGCTGGCTCAGCACTGTGCCTCCCGCTTAGCCTTATACAGCCCCGGGCACTCTGGGCTGTACCGCCAGCGTCCTGAGCCACAAGTCAAGTGACTCCTGTTTGTACACCGAAATGAGAACAAGCCTTCAGCTGGGGAGTGGTTTGGAGGGATTCTCCCTCCTTTCCCAGTCGGGGATTTAGGTTTTGGGTGCTGGAAAGGCTTTGTGGTTCATGTGTGCACTGCAGCAAAATAAGAAGTGTCGGCTGACACCAGTGTGATTGTCTGGGTCCGGGTTTCCTGTGCAGATCAGGCCTGGGTGTCCCAGACATGTAGCACAGAGGCTGTCCCGAACAGACAGAATTCCTTGGGGCTGGGGGCCACCCTGCCAGCAAAGCTTTTTATTGCAAGTACATTTATTACCTTCTGGCTGCCTCTCTGGAGGAGAGCTCCCTGGTGTGGTTGCTTGACAGACCTTCTTTTAAATCTTTCCTCAGGGATTTTATGGACCCAACGATGGATAATACCAAGCACATTTTAAATTACCTGATGCCCATCATAGATCGGGTGAACCCTGAGGTGCACGACTTCATGCAGAGGTACGCAGATGTTCCCTGGGAGCTCTGTAGCTCTGCCCTGCCAGTCTCTTGTTACTGTTCATGGGGCCGTTTGCACCAGCATGTCCCCAACACCACAGTGGCTTCCTTAGAGCAAGTCAACAGCTGACCCACAGCTAACAGTGACAGTCCAAAGCCACGTGGCACTCTGCTTCCGAACAGACATGAACCTATGCTGCCTATTTTGAGGGGTTTTAGGTGGTGCCATCTTCACCCCAGTGGTCTGCAGTCCGTATTGGAAAGGCTGGGGGGTTGCAGACAGTGTCTTACAAAGCTGCCACAAGCGCTTCATGTGCCCAGTTTTGTGGCTGGTGTCACCTTGCTGTAGTTTGCTAGTTCTGGGGATTATTCCCAGGTTGTGCAGTAGGGCCGCACAAGTGTAGTCCGGGCAGAGTAAAGCAGAAGCAGAAAGGAAGAGACACTTCCCCAGAAAAGGACTTTGGACTGAACCTTGATGACTGAAGGCTTGCCAGTGTGACGCTCATCTGCAAGAAGGGCCGGAAGGAAGATCCAGGGAACTACAGGCCTGTCAGCCTGGCCTTGGTACCAGGGAGGATTATGGAGCGTTTCATCTCAAGGGCGCTCATAGGGCATGTGCAGGGCAACCAAGGGATCAGACCCAGCCAGCACGGGTTCATGAAAGGCAGGTCCTGCTTGATCAACCTGATCTCCTTCTATGACCAGGTGACCCACCTAGTGGGTGAGGGAAGGGCTATGGATGTTGTCTACCTGGACTCTAGTAAAGCCTTTGACACCGTCTCCCACAGAGTTCTCTTGGAGAAACTGGCGGCTCGTGGCTTAGACAGGTTTACTCTTAAAGTAAAGCTGGGTAAAGAACTGGCTGGATGGCCGAG
>NW_010559066.1:0-426 GCF_000687285.1 Phaethon lepturus
CGCGCGACAGCGCAGCCAGCTCCTCCGCTCCGCCGGTCCTCGGGCTCCTTTGAACGCGCTCGCTTCAATTATCTCTAATTACACGCGGTGTATCAGAAGCCAGACTGCTTTGAACCTGAAAGAGAATTTGTGCCGTTTCCAGGTGCAGAGCAGCAAGCCGCCCCAGCCACATGAAAAGTTGGTATTTCTGGAACTATTAAAGAAGTGTCTTTTAACAATTTAATAAAACAGCCAGCATAGCAACGAGTCCTCTCAGATGTCAAAACCCCAATCCAATAAACCATTGCTCTGACGACCGGCTTCCTCAGATGCATCATCAGGGAATGATTCTCCTGGGACATCCATAACCATGGAGCCGACAGGGACCCAAGAAGCCAGCTCCGGCCGGGGCAGCCGCCCCTGCCCGCTCGCCTGGTGCGGCGCAGC
>NW_010559066.1:457-2779 GCF_000687285.1 Phaethon lepturus
GCTCGAAGCCCACCCTGCTCCCTCCCCGAGTGTGCGGGCTGCAGCATGTGTAGAGACGAGCGTGCTGCCGTGCATCTGAAGGCATAACAGCAGGGCGATAGTCCTATTTATTTTGAGGATGCCTGGTGACCTTTTGCTGGCAACGCAGATAAACGCTGGGCCAGGCGGCATTGTTTTCTCTTAAACCAAGAAATAGAAACATTAATCATCTAACCAGTCATTTATCATGGTTTGGGGGCATTAATTTGATGGTATGTCATTTCCCATTTGGTTTGTGTGTTGTGGAGGTTGCATTCAAAACACCTTCAATTAGATGTAACTAATGATATAGAGCTATTTTAAGGACCGATGATCCCTTATAGCAGGAGGTTGCTGCCACCGACACAGCCCTCGGCACGGCCACCGCTGACACCGGTTAGGAGCAGGGGGATGACCAGGCCTCCCTTGCTGGAGGACAAGCCACCGCCAGCCTCCCCCAGCGAGGGCTGCCAGGCCACGGGTCTCACCCCACGCTCGGGAAATCATGAAACCCCTCCAGAACCGCTGAGTTCCCCTCTTCCTCCTTCATCCCAGCCGGTCGTTGGGCTCGTGCAGGCAAACCCAGGAGAAGTTTGCTCGGTAGCGCATTTCCCTCATACTCAGCACCCAGCCCATAGGTGCCGGGCTGATGCTCCCCATCGCAGCGATCCCTTCACCTCGGAGGCTTATTTGTAACGCAGATGTCGTGGGAACGTCCTGGACCACGTCTGCCTCGCAGCTCCCCAGGCCAGGGAGGGCTGAGGCATGCGGCTGTTGGGTCCAGCTTTGTCCTGGGGGTGCACAACAACATGAGGGGGTGGATGAGGTTGTGATGGGGAAGGGGACAGCGTATGAGCAACCAGGGACTTCCTCTTCCGTCGGAGCCTGAGCAGGTATCTGGGGATGCTGCAGTACAGAGAGTCAAACAAGCCTCTGGAGCGAGGTGAGCCGGGAGTTTGAATCAGGACGGGGCAGACAGAGCTTGATCCTCTTCCTCCACACATCCACTGCGTGAAGCCAGGCAGACCCCAGGCAGACCCCAGCGCCCAGACCAAAGATGTCCAAAGGGGAGCGAGACCTCTGAGGACGTAGTCCCTGTGCAGGGGAGACGAGCGTGCCCCAGCCTGCGGGCACTGTGCCGCTGGGGTCCCGCAGAGGAGTCCCAGCCTGGCCCCGGGCCAGGGACCGAGCGCGAGCGCCGGGCGAGCTGTGGCCTCGTGATTAGGTGTGGGTTTGGTTCCTGGCTCGGCTGTGGGCTCGTTGTGCAACTGGGGTGAAGAACGTAACCTCCCGCCTGGCTCGTTTGACTTCAGAGAGCTGTTAAGTCTCTGAATGGAAAAGCACCCCGTAATGACTCGGGTTATTAGTGGGTGCTCGGGGAGTAACAGCAGAGCTGGGCAGATCAGAGGAGCTGCCTGCAAACAGCTCTGTCATCCCGCCTCGGAGCTGGCCTGCAACACCCTTATCTTTCCCAGACTGGGGCAGCTCCTGAGCAAAGGCTGCCCATCGTGCCAAACTGCACAGCAAAGCAGGCAAACACTCATTAGGTGCAGGGTGGAGCCTACCAAACCCGTACTCAAGGGCCGCCTAGACCACAGCAAAGCCGGGCTGCAGCATCAGCCGGAGCTGTCGGCGCGAAGCACAAGGAGCCGCGTTACCACGGGTCGCAGTCAGAGCTCTGCCGTGCCTTGGAGAAAATCTCTTGCCGGCAGAAGAGCGAGCGCCTGCCCCGCAGCCACGCGTGCAACACACCCTCCCCGCCGCGGCGAGTCCTAATGCTCTCTAACGCTCACTAGAGAGTCCTGTCTCCTTAAGACCTGCTCCAAAGCAACCCAGGGAAAGGCAATTGCTGCCCTTTCGGAGGGCTGGATGATTTACTCCATTGCCTGCAATGACTCATTCGGAGTTGGTCTGGTCTGTTTGGTCAGGGCCGTTTTACAGGCTGGGCTCTCGGTTCCTGGCGCAGCATCACCTCGGGTGCCCCGGACACGGCGGCTCCGGGTTTCTCCGATACGAGTGCGCGGTGGGTGCCGGAGGGAGTGCCTCTGTCCCGTGCCGGAGGCCCTCGAGCATCCCTGCATCGCTGGGCAAGCGAGAGAGCCGAGGAAGAGGGAACAATCCCACCAGACATTTGACCTTCCCTATCCGAAGGCTTTGTCATCACGGAGAAACTGCCTGGAATAGACGTTGCAGAATGAGCTGTTCTGGCGAGCTGTTTGAGGCAGAGAAACCCCCGTTCCCGTCTGCAGGCTGCAGAGCCTTTGAAAAACGAAGCAAAGTTAAGTTGCACGTGTCTTTTGCACC
>NW_010559067.1:0-11905 GCF_000687285.1 Phaethon lepturus
AGGAAACAGCCTCAAGTTGTGCCGGGGGAGGCTTAAATTGGATATGGGAAAAATTTTTTCACCAAAAGGGTTGCCAAGCATTGGAACAGGTTGCCCAGGGAACTGGTGGAGTCACCATGCCTGGAGATATTTAAAAGAGCTGTAGATGTGGTGCTTAGGGACATGGCATAGTGGTGGACTTGGCAGTGCTGGGTTAACGGTTGGACTTCATGATCTTAAAGGTCTTTCCAACCTAAATGATTCTATGATTCCATGAATCTGTGTTTAAAATGCAGTGATATATAGTGTGCATGCTTATATGAAAGTTGATAAACTGAAGTTTTGTAGATTTGACCATAGAAGGGGATTGATAGAAGGCCAAAGGTTATGAATGTATGTAATACCCTGAGTCACTTAGTGCAATGCTTCACTCATGAAGTTGAAAAAATATTACACTACATTTTTGAAGACAACTTTTTTGCCATTCAGAATACCTGAATGTTATCTTTTTCATTTATTCTGTAATAACTGTGCACAGCAGGGCTAATTGTCGAGAGAGTCACAGTCTGAATTCTAAATTTGCTAGGTGCTCTGTTTTTAATTCATGTTATTGTTTAGAATTGGTGGGATTTATGTGGAGGAAGCACAATAGAAGTCAAGCTACAGTGTTGAATACTTCAGCTTTTTACCCATTTTCAGTACAAAAGAAAGTTAGAAATTATCATGCAACATTCAGAAGCATGCTGTGATAGAACTAGAATGTTAATGTTAATCATATCTTCTTTTCTTTCTTTTTTTAAGGCTTTACAAGGCTTGCAGCTCAGGCAGTATCTATTGTAATCAGCAAGTTACCTACAGTGATTGCATGTTTGCCTCCCCCAATTAAGTACTTCTTTTTTCTGGCTGAGAGAAAAATGTCAAGAAACTTTGCTGAATTGAAGAAAGCTGGTCTGCTTGTCTGGAACTTGATTGTAATTATATGTCGGATATTTGAGGATGGAAATACTGCAGAACTTTTAACAGGTGCAACACTTGACAGATGGAGCAAAGAAAAACTCAGTTTAGTTCGTGTGTGCTTAGAAAGTATTATGGGAAAACAGAAAAGTGGTCCTAAGCAAGTGACCCAGAAGGTTATACAAAGCATTGAACAGCAACGACCAAACTGGATTGAAAGCCAGTTGCTGAAGGCAAGAAAATTGAGCATGGACTGGTAAGAACATAGTATTTTTCAAATGCTGCTGTTTGTTCTTTATTTTACTGGATTATTGGCATGTTTGTGGCTATTGTTCAAATTTAAAAATAATAGATGAACAGTGATCTTATATGACATGGATTAGTTCTTAATATTGATGGCTTCGTAGCATGTTTTTGCAACTTAATTGCATCGTTGAAATAGTAAAGCAGATTTTTTTAACTAAATCGGAACAATGTCTTCATAGTACTTAGAGATTTCGTATGTTCATGATGATCCAAAAATGTGGACAGTTTACTTGGTGTATCTTTCAGAATGTGAACAGGTACACTGACTAGAAGGCACCACAGTATATTTATAAATCAATTTTGCTATGGTGCTTAAATTAAGAGGGGCTATGAAAAGCTTTCAGTGTTCATCTGTGATTAAAAAGTAAGCATACTTCATTGTAAAACATAACAAACCCTGAGGGCATATCAAAACAGGACAAGGAGAGTATCCTGCTGTGCCTTTCTGAGGAAATATCAGCCTTCCCTTCAAATTTGACATTAAGGTCCGAGTGTTTTAAATCCTTACAATGATTTTCCAAGGAGTTGTGTACATGTCAATGTGTTCCTAGTCCCGTCTGTTTTAGTGTTGAAGACATGCACCATTCTGTAAAACTACTATTTATCAGCTTTCCAATATTATATTTTTTGGAGTTGCATGCCTTACTGAATTAAATTGTTGAATACTGGAAGTAACATTGCTTTTTTGTAATGAATATTCTTGAATGTTGCAGTCATTGCTGTTCTGACAGCAAATGTCGATGTAAACAAAGGATACAGTGATTGTAGGTCGAAATCACTTATATCAGTGAACAGACTTTCCTACAGTGCTTTAAGTAGAGTATCCTGTTTCCATGAGTAGTCAGTTAACATGAGTAGCACTAAGTAGTAATAGTGTCACACGAATGCTCATTGACACTGACCTTTGTAATCTTTACATTTCCATTTAATACTAATTTACAAGCTATAATCCAGTGATTAAAAGATTGAAGCCAGATGGCAGCGACTGAAAGAGTCATAGAATAAAAAACCTATAATGATAATGTGTACATTGATACTTAACAGAATGGTTCCATAATACAATTTCTAATGTCACTGAGAGAATAGGTATTTCTTAAAAAATAAAAATGCAGGGCAAGACAGTATTGTGGATAACCTCTAAAAACTAACACTTTAGTATTTGCACTTCCTCTGAAGCTGAGAATTTTAAATAAATATACTACTCTATCGTTTTTCCTAACTTACTGCAAAAATGCTGTATTATCGATCAGGTATCAAACTGTAGGAAATGACTGTGGGAAAATGTTTTCTGTATGTGAACAGTGTCAGCCACAGTGAGAACTAGTTTGTGACAAGGGCTCCTAATTTTAAGCTTCAGAAACTGAAGAATATATTACCTGCTCTCCAAGTGCATAGTTATATGATGCAGTTATGAAACTAACTCCCCTGACTTCAGTGGGATTTCTGCAATAGAAGTGTAGCATAAACATTATTTTTCCATTTTATATTCAAATACCATTGTCAATTGCTGGGAAAAAAATAATAATCTAGTTAATAAATAGCTGAGGTATGTGATGTAGAGGTAAAATAGTATTATGAATGCAAATTATAAAACTAATATATTAAAGCTGAAATTCAAATATCAATTAAACTAAGTAGTGGTCACATAATCAGTAAACTAAAAGCAAATCTTTCAAGAGGAGACTTGCAATGTTTACATGATTTGTTTGAAATAGGAATGATTATATTTGAAAATCTAAGTTGATGTAAAATTGTGTTCTGTATAACCTTTTCATAGTTAAAGGATTTTGTGAGTAACTGTATGCACATGCATTTATATATATTTTCATATTTATAAATGTTTATAGACTTTTAATAGATACAGTGTGTGGACGAAAATAAACCCCATAAATTACAAAGATTAATTTGGAATTCACCTACACAGTTGTGGAAACATCTTTGAAGAGCACTGGATTTTTATAAGCAAAAGTCTTGCTTGATTTTGTGTTGTGTTATTGTTATCAAGAGTGATAGCTACATAAAAATTGTAAATATTATATAGATCCTTCCATTGTGGCATACAAATTTAACTTAGTTTTTAGGAAAACGAAACTTAAAAAAAAATCTGAATCTGAAAGGTTCAAAAAGCAGCAGTTGCATGCATTGCCTGTCTTGTGTACTGCTTGAAAGCATTACTGTTCGTTAAAATAACCTTCACTTTATGGTAGCAACGGAGCTGTAAACAGTCACGTTAGATTCTGAAGAACAGGCGTCCCGAGAAGAAAAGAAATGTGTGTCTTTGCAAAGTAATTTGTCGAGTTGAAGATTATTGTTTTTCATCATGGTGACCCTGACTTGGCTGTCTGGGTGCATATACAGATTAAGATGAATGCAGTTATTCCTTGGTTGAGGTCTGCCTCTTCCAGGGCACATTCTTCCTAATGACATGATTGATAGGCAGTCCCAAATCCAGAGAGGAACTCATTAATCACAGCACTGACTGAATCCAATCATCTGCTTCACCTGCACAGTGACGGACAGGAAAGGATACAGTTTGGGTGCTGACACTGATACACTCCTTTGTCAGAGGTCCTCAACTTTTTCAATGTCAATCGCTAAGAAGTTTGACAGGAAATTCAGGTTGTATCTATCTGTGGCAAAGAAAGATCGGTCTTAAATGTGCTTTAATTTTAAAGATCAATTTCTTTGAAGCTTTTCTGTAAGATACACCGTAATAACAGAGTATCCCTTCCATTCAGCAAAGAACAAAATTACAGTTCATATTTTGAAACTATTTGCTCTGTAGGGCGTTCTGAAGCTGCATGTGGAAGCAATATCAGCTTTAATGTCCAGCAGCTGTGTAGCATTTAAGTGAGCCTGCAGGTCAAGCAACAACTTTCAGCAGAACTAACTTTGTAATCACAGCACACTTTCAACAGTAAATTGCAAAATACAGCTGACAGTACCAAATAATTTTTGGGTTTTTTGCTTTTAATTCTAAAAAATTAAGATATTGCTTTTTTTTTTAATTTGGAATGCTTCTTTGGTAGATTTTCAATTAATCCAATAATGACGGTAGGAGGGATCATACATTCTTGTCAGTCTTTCAAGTTCTCTGCGCATCAGTGTCAAGGTGCCAGTACACATCTGTGTTGCAGCTCTAATATTTGAGGAAAAAAATTAGGTTTAGTACTTTTTTCTTAATACTTTGTCAATTTACAATACTAAGCTGGTAACTTATGATCGTATGTTGAGAGAACAGTCTGACAGCGGTCAGAGTTTTGAATGCATATTTTTCAAGGCATTTGGGACTGTCACCTTCAGGGTTTTTTTGTAGCAGTTTCACATAAATACTTTTAAAAAGAAAAACAAGGAAATATACAGACGAATAGTGCAACAAGTGGCAAATAGGTATCTTTGAAATGGTTACCACCATACCAGTGGGAAGAAAAAGACTTCAATTTAAAACTTCTAACCTATACTTAGAGTAATGGCTACCTTTCTGACATGTTAATTAGGCCTTAATATGTGCAGCGACAGGCAAAGGAAAATGTACAAAAGATCGAATGCAGCTGCCATTTCTAGTAGCAAAGGTACTTCCCTAGTGGAATAGAAAATTCAAAAATATTTGCTCCTTCCATGTCCTTAGAGTAAAGAATGTTTTATGTTTTTATCTGTCAGATTAAAATCATTAAAATTTGTAAAATAAAAGTGTTATTTAGCATTTATTAGGTATTTGTAGAAAGGCTTCCAAGATGTATACACAGCAACATTTGTTTTGTGCAAGCCAAATCTTTGTAAGGTTTTTTTAACATGTGTTTTTAGCTGACCTGGTATTGGTATTTTGATTTTTAGAAATTGAACTTAAGAATATTTGTATCTTTTCTATATTCTAGTGCCTCAGTCACACTAGAAGGGGCAACGCTAGAGGAAGGAGGTATTGCACTTGGATTCACTGAGCAGAAAATAAACATGATGGTCCTGGATATCTGCCACAAACCAGGTGGCAGCGAGTACCTGAGGCAAATTTATCACATCATCCGGCTCAATGAGGTAGGGAAACGGCCTTTTTACCGAGCAATTAGGTGTGTACTGGCCTGAGGCAGCGTCTGCTGGCAGCTAAGGGTTAGTCAAGGAGGTGATAATGCTTCTTAAAGTCAATATGAAATCCTATATTGTATTGTAATAGAATCCATTCAGTTTAGGCTTTTCTGCATTTGTACAGAAAAGATTACTTTATGGGAAACAATGTAGATTTTATTTATGTACTTAAACAGTAGTATGGCTCATAAACTTGTTTCAGACTCATATTGTAGACCATAGATACACTTTAGGAGTTTGAACACAGTAAAAATAAATAAAAAGTTAAAAATCAGCAAAGCTATTGAAAAATTGACTGTTACAGGAAGTAAAATTAAATGTGGTAAATCAATTCTCCTGATTTAAAAAACAACCAAACAAACCCTACGGCTGTACTGAGGAAGTAAATGCATCGACATGAAAACCTTACTTGATCTAGATCACTCTGTTCAGTTAGTGCTTTCAAAATTACAAGTAAACAAATTCAAATTTGTTTGCTGCGCATGGAATTTGAGCAATGTAAAAGAATTATCTCATTATTTCTAAGGCTGTACTAAATTGCCCCAAGTTACCAAAAGCATTCTGATTTTATACACTGAAATAAACACAAGTTTGCTTAAATTGTATGATAACACAGCTCTACAGAGCTTAATTAAGAAAGTTCTGTTTATTAGCTTTAATTACTAAATTGCTATTCCTTGAATGCATAAGCAGGTGCTGTTAAGATCATTGCAAGTGTACAGAAGTGTTTATAATAAAATGCAAAATAATGCAAATATAGGCATAGGCCAAGATTTTTCTTTTTAAAAAAATGATAGCAAAAAAACCCAATTAGGCAGCTATGTCTCTATGAAGGCAATAGAGAGCAGCTCAGTACTGGCACTGTGCTTCTGAATATCAGAGCAACTGTTTAGTTCCTAAGTATAGGCTTAAAAGCAACCTTGATGCATCTGCATTTGGAAGATTTAGAAGCAATGTAAGCATGTATGTAGAGATGGCAACCTAATATTAATACAATACAGGATCTTTTCAAATTTCATCTCAAACAATTAAATGGTTCAGGAAGTGAAGTGAAAATTATTACTGTAATACAGTTCAAACAAAACCTTTTCACCTGGAGCACATTCAGGATTACTCTAACGGAGTGAGACAAAGATGATGAGCAAGACCTCCAAAAATAGCATATAATGCAGTAGTTAGGGCAGTCACCTAGGGGACAGGATATGCAGGCTTAAATCTTTATTCTGCCTGGCTTAAACCAGGGAATTGAATCTGCATCTCCCACATCTGAACTAACTCCCCAAACCACCAGTCCGTTAGCTACCAGCATGGAACTCTGCCTTTTTCCCCTGTTGGAGTTGTTTCGCCTTGTAGAAATTGCTGTAAGAATCCTTTTTGTAACTTCTAGGGTCAAAAATAGAATCATACTCTAGCTGAAGGGTATTGAATGCCAATATTGGGTTCTGGAGACCCTGATCCAAGATCCGACTCCTGTGAGTATTTGGTTATTTATGCAAAGTGGAGCAGCTCCAATAGGAGGTAAGCGGCTGAGAAAATTAGGTGGAAGAGGGACTTTAGCCTGACTTTCCACATCCCAGGTGTCTCTCCTTGAATTTCTGCAGCTAGTAAGAGCTTTGCTAAATATAGAACATTTCTCAGTAGAAAAAACTGTCTTCTTTTAAAAAACAAGAAGAACAAAAAGTCCTGCCCAGCTTGACTCACAGAAGGACTTAACCATGTTACTTCAAATTGCCTTTGAAACCATTACAAGACATTTTAATGCTTAGTATGGCATTGTGATAATGCACTTTTAAATACTATTTTTCATAATTTAGATTATCTTTAAGATGCCTGACTACCAGGAAATAGACTTGATTGTCTGTTAAAAGGTCCATCCTTTTGTTTGGAGACTCCTTGGACTATCAAGGGATCATGGATCATGTTCTTAAAATTAGTCAGGAGATCTTTATGCTACACTACTTAATCATTGCATCTGAATAGAGAACAAAATGATGACACAGAAAATTTTTATTCTCAATAACTTTCCTTACAAAAGCAGGTGAAAAGGGATATAGATTCTGGGAAACTGTATTTGGAAATAGAGCTATGATGTTATAAATATCTGTAACAGATACTGTAGAACTCAAAACAGCCTACAGTCCTTCGTATATATCAAAAAGAATAATCATCTTTAAAAAAATTTTTGATTAATGGCTACCAAAGAGAAACCAACTCTCCTGAGCTGTTAGGCTCAATAATACTCCCTCTGCTTGGTGTCATGCCCAGTCAATGATAGTGAGGATATAGCTCACACGTTTACAAACATGATTTCATTTCTATCTATTTTCACCTTTTTGAAGCATGACCCTTTCAAGGTCTGCAATATGTACTATACTAAAAGAGTTCTTAAAGTAATGCATTTACCATTGTTGAATACGTATCTTTGTCAAAACTTAAACGCACATTATTCCAAAGACAGAAAAATGCCTGTACTGGGAGGTAAGCTGTATACCACTCAAAATGTTCAAACCCTAGCATGCATGGACAGCAATTTCCAGTATTTCTACTAATAAAACAACAGAATCTCCTTTCGCTGGCTCTGTGACACCCAGAGGGCTGGGTTGCTTTAGAGCTGTATGCAGATTTTGTGAAAATGTGTGCGTGGAAGGCAGTACATTTATGAGAAATGGGTAAATGTATAGATATAGCTTTTAAATACCCCCCTTCACCACAACTTCAAAATCTTTGTTATGGCATGAAGTCATGAATGAATGGGAAAAAGAAACAGACATTTTTGTAGGCTGAGAAGATAGAGGTAAGAGACTTGAGGTGTGTTTTCACAGCTGGGTTATGCTGTTGTCTTAAACCAAAAACGCTCTGACTGTTTTGTGTTTTTTTAGATGATTTCATGAATGTCTTAGGCAGTCCTGACAATTGGCTGACGACCAGAAGAGAGAGACGGTCCTGCTCTTTCTCTTGCCCTTGTGCTTTCCCACTCCTAGCCCCACCATTGCAGTCATACTAGAAATTGTGTGGCTGAAACCTTTCTTTTTTCTGGCTGATTTCACAACATATGCTAGTGCCAACACAAGGGAGAAACAGCTAGTCTATGTGGATTGGAAGAGAACTTGTGCCTTTTCAGGCCAGACCACAGTTGGATCAGTTTAAACCGATGATGAAATTATTCTTAGAAAGACCCACTGAGCCGCACAGGGTGTCTTGGCAGGTAGTTTACATGTTCCCTCACCTGCATCTGAAAATTTTTATCATCTCAGTAGTACTGCAAATTAAGAGGATCATTTGCATCCACCCATCTTAATGAAGACTCACCTTGAGTACTTGCTCAATGTTATGGCAATCCTATCACTATGGACTTGATTTTATAACAATAAACTGTTTAATCACAGTAGTCCTTCCAGCAAATAGATCTGTAAGTGTTTCATTATCTAGCTCTTTGTAAAATGGTTCTATTTAATCAAAACATTTTATTGGCATGCAATGATGATTTATTTATATAGTAGTTTAAGAAGTGAAAACAGAAAAGACTGTGGCCAAAATAATCACACGTCTGTTACAGTATAGTTTCTAAAATTGCCATGTAAATCATAAATGACTTCTAGTCTTTGAACTCTTAAACAATTAAAAATAGCTTTGAAGGGTGGGAAAATATTTATTCCTGTACTTAAACAACTGGTTTGAACATGTTCATCAAACAATTAATTTATAGTCATCTGTAACTATTTAATGCTGCCCAAAAAATTTGTGGATATTTTATCATGTAAAATAAATCACATAATAGCCATCTTGCATTAGAAGAGCTCATAGAAAATATTTGGTTTTCACTTCTACATATTCCTGACATATATATTAAATGAGAACTGATACACATAATGTGATGACAATTTCAAAACAGTAGCTTAGATCATTCTTACTTGCTTCAGTTGGGTGGATATTCCTGGAGGTTATTTATTCTTTGTTTTAAAATATGGTTATTCTTAAAAAGGTTTCTATTTTGTAAGAGATTACTTATTCCCTCCTTTAATATAAGGAATTCCTATCAAACACACTGTAAAGTTATGCTTGAAATTTAGGCAAATTTCACTTAGAAAGCTGGGTGTCATATACTGTTCTGTGGTTTTCTTCTAAAAGGCATATCTGAAAGAGCAGCTTTCTTGTGAGAATTCTTCTGAAGATGGTGTTACCTCCAGTCAATGCCTCCCTTTGACACTGAATGGCAGAGAAGAGCCACCTGTCTTCAACCCTTTCCAGTTGTACAGACAATCTTGTGCAAAACTGTTCAATCAGGTTTGTGAAAATCTGGTTATAGTATAATTTTTACTTGACGGTCTTATTATGATCACGATTATGACAGAGACTGAAATTATGAAAACTGATTTAATTACATACGTTTACATTTGATGAAGTGCAAAGGAGTATTATTACTCGGGAGTCTAATGAGGGCACACTCTACAATAGCATGATGTTCAAAAAGCCATTATTGTCCTTTTCTTTTATCAGAATTATTGCATGTAGGAGCAATTTGCATTTACTTAGACTTTCTGTGTTAGCTCGGTATAGTGAAGGAAAGCCGGTTAGTACCAATGACATTTATTACATCTTTGTAATGGTACATAGGGCTAGTCTTAGTCCTCTGAAAAATCATGGCAAAACTCCAAGTGCACATTTAGAATCTTCCTGATGAGTCTTTCAAAGAAATGTTGAACAGTAAAGTAAAGAGTTCTTTGGAAATATAGAGATTTAACAGAACAGTGAGAATAAGCAGGCGGGAAAAAAAAAACCACACAAAAAAATGAGAGCATCCACTTGTCTGTTTTTCATTAAGCCACGTTAATGATATGTAAAGGATTATAATTTACTTATAGAAATTAGTTTCCTGATAATGTAACAGTTGAAGAAATTAGATCTAGTTGCCTAAATCTGCCAGAGTGTCACATGACCAATTCATTACACAAAATGGTACGTAGTTTCTGGTACCACTTGGATGCTTAAAAAATTTTACACCATCGTTTCTCAAGACTTCCTAACCCATCATCTACAGTTTTGATTCTACCCCTCAGTTGCAAATATTTAAAAAGAAATGGTATTGCAGTGGCATGAAATTCACGTTACAGTCTTGTGGTAGGAAGACATCCTTTTTAAGTATAACTCTGCTTTTAAATACTGTAAACTCCTTTCCCAGTTTTGAGCGTTTTGGACTCTTTCACCAGTTGTATTGCTGTAAAATATATCTGTTTTGGTTTGTTGGGTTTTTTTCTTACTGTTTAACAAATGCTTAATCATTGTTATGTTGCATTAAAATCATAAATCTCCTGAAAAAGGAGATTAATACCAATTTCACAAGGCTCCTCACTCCAGAGGTACATGCTTTAAAAATATCTCTTTTTTTCTTCCACTAGTCCCTTTATGTATATCTAAAATTGATAGAATTTAAGGAGCTACAGAATCACTTACTCCAATTTGAAATGCAGAAAATAGTTTACCATGCCTCAATTCTCAATTCATTAATAGTGTGGTAGAATAAGACCTTCAAGCAGTGACAACTCAGGGCGGAATTCTTCCGCTACATGACAGGTTTGCAGTGCTCTATTAATCAACAGATGACAAGGGATACTTCATATTAAATTGCTTTGGATTTTGTAAACTTCTGGCATAAAGTCTATTACTTGAATATGGAAAAGTATCTTAAAATTAAAAGGAAAAAAAAGAGTAGATCATGGACCTCAAGTCAACAACAGGGTTGTCACATGGTACAATGACAGACTTATTTCCTGGGCTTAATAATATTATTAAATAATTTAGTTCCCTTTACCATAAAAATGCACATTTCTTCAGTGGTGTGGGACTGTCTATTTATAAAACAGTGGTCAGTATAGCTCAGTGTCTTGTTTCCTGTGAAGACTATTACCAGAAGAAGATTACCTGTAGAAGATGCCAGAGCTGTGGCAAAGAACAATTATTATTCTTGTAGGATATATTTGCTCTTGATTTCATTTCTTACTGATTGGCAAATGTCATGAAGCTTAGGAGTTTATGGTTAATGTCTTGATTTTCTTTAAATCTATTGTAATTAAATGTATTTTTAATACATCAACTAACATTTTCTCCTTTTATAAATTCTAAGTCCCAACAAGCTACTGGTTTCACAACATATTTTGTCAATGAATTAATTATGTATTGCTTTTTAAAATTTTTCTCTCAGAAGGGCCAATTGGAATAGGTATGGCAATACTGCTTGTGAGTCCAGAGAGCTGGTTCAGCTCTAAACAGAGAATGTTTGTGTTATGCTACACTACATAACATATTATAATATATAATAATATAGAACAATGTTAGAGCATGTCTATGCTATGTTCCTCAGTAGAGGACTTCTTAATATAAAGTATTTCAAAAGCTTTCTGAAAGATAATTTGTAGCAAAAATTCCTTGTATTGTTTCTTGGTATATGTAAAAATTGCAGTACATTAAGGTGGTTGACTTTTCTCTTCTGAAGTTTTGCTAGTTTGTCCCTATCATGTAAAATTTAGCAAGTTACTTAATCATAATTTGTATTAATTTTACTGCTCCTGTAACAAAGGCTACTGAACCG
>NW_010559067.1:11918-48493 GCF_000687285.1 Phaethon lepturus
TAGGAGTTTTGTTAATGCTATGTAAATTTCTTACCTTCCAACCCTCTAGTTCAGTAGCTGATTCTAGGAAGTGTGTCATTTCTGTTAACAATTCAACCACTTCATTCTTGCATTCCTGTAAAAATCTTGAATAATCACCATCTGGTACTAGTAACTTGTTGCTCTTGATTTTATCAATTTGTCCTGACGCCTCAATCTCTGCCAGTGCTGCTGCTCCTCTATTGTCTAATACAATTAAGTCTAGGCTATGCAGCTCCTCAGCAGTGTCAATGGAGAAACATGCTGCAAATAAATTATTTTCCTTTCCTGAAGTTACTTTTTTCAAACTGATCCTTTATTGTTTCACAGAATTGATCAGTCTGGTGGACTGAATTTTTATCTGGTATAATTATAAATTTTCCTATTTCTTTTTATGGCCATTGCTACTGCCTGTTTAGCTTCTCCTTTTTAGCCCTCTTGATTTTACAAGTACTTCCTCTATGTTTATTTATGTATTTTTAATTCAGTGTAGAGGATAGAACAGTTGCCTGTTTTCTCCCCTGTGTTCTTCTGCTCTCACTGTTCTCTCAGTTTACTCTTTTTTCCTATTTCTTGTTTATCAGGTGTTCACTGTTACTTCTTCATTCACTTTCCACTTCCACACTATATTATTCTTTCTTTAGCTACCCTTGTCTCTCTTTCTTACTCTGTATTTCACTTTTATTCTTCTACATTACTTTTAAGCACATGCCAAAGATGAGGGAGAAAACTAAATTAAAAGAAGGAAGGGAATAAAATAAAAATGGAAGGAAGGGGAGAGACTGCACCAATTCTTCTCTCCCAAAAGAACCAAGTTCTCTCTTGGTAAGAAGAAAAAGATGCACTACAAGATATGCTTACTTTTCTCACTTGGGTTTATTTCTGTTGTTTTGACTTGTTTCACCTTTTTTTTTTTTTTCTTTAAACTACTCACTGCTATTTTAGTGTTACAACAATAATATTTGAATTATTTCCTCCCACAAATGTTGAACTGTAGTCACTACTTGACCATTACTGACAATGAAAATCAATATTATGCAACAGGAGTTACTGTTTTGTAAACATAACAATATCGTGTGTTCTGTTTTGTCTGCCCACCACTATTGTAGATTGCTTTTATTTATTAAGCAATATGGAGTTATACTTGTTCATATTGTCTAGACTTACTGCTGTTTATAATAACCATCTGGTGACTGGATTGCCTTACAAAACAATAGAGAAGTAAACCATCACTCTGATTACAATACAGGTTACATCTTGAATTCCAGCTATAGCAAGTTTTTCATGACAAACTTTTTGCTGACAACAGAAAATGTAAATTGCTGTTACATAAAAAGTTGCCAATTATTTTGCTTTTCACACAAAGAGTCAAACTCTCAGACAAAGTGGTTGGGCAGAATGCCATTAACAGTTGGAAGAATAACGGTTCAAAAAATTGATTTACCTTTTTATAAATAATGGCTACATCCCCAAATGGATTTATAAATTAATTGCTCTCTTATTGGAATAAAAACCTTCTTCTGTGGACATGATTGATATCATCTGTCTAAGTCCTTGTTCTAGACCCCCCTCCTTCTTGGTTAGTATATCACAGCTGGAGCTTTAATTTACTGATCATATTAACACTGATTAATAACTAACAATAGCTTCTTGCCATGTGTCAACAGTCAACCATTACTGAATGGAACTGGGATTGGTCAAACTTGCTGCCAAGTTATTTGGGACTGAATCAGATGACCTTCAGGGTGCTGCTGGCACACAGGTAATGAGATTTTGGCAAATAATTGCACTTCCCTATTGCGTTTTTTTACTTTATAATAGTCAATACACAAAGATTTTACTGATGAAATGTATGAAATGAATTATATGTTTAATTTTAAATGTGCAATTTTAACGTGGAGATCCTAATTGTCTAGTGTATTTGATCCATACAAGGCTGGTTTCCAATTCCTATCTTGAGGAACCTAATATGCTTTTTCTGTTTGAGACCTGAATATATGTTAATATCGCCCCTAAATGGTGCTTTAGAAAGAAATTAGTAACTTTTGCAAACCTATACTGCTTAAGAAGATTTCAGCTGTATAGCATAGAACTTAAACATGTTTATTCAAGTTGCAACAAATCTTAAATTCAGTCAGGCTCATGACAAGTGTAGCAAAAAATAGAAAGTGTTTCTTTAATTGTTTCTAACTAATGGAACTTATTTTAATATTTTTTAACTCTTTTTTTTACTTGTAAAATGTAACTGCTTAATTGAGAAGAAGATACATTAAATGCTGAATTGATACTTGTTAAATTCAGAAATAGCAATTTGTTAAATTCAAAAAATTATAGGTGGAAAAAATAAGTGCCAAATGTTTTAGAGAAATACCTATGTTCTTGTGAAAACTGGAAAACTTACATGTTGCAAACCAAGAAGTTAACATTCCCTTCTTAATTTTGAATCCTTCTGATGGTATCTAATATGGTCATATCACTCAGCTTTTAAACTGAACTGTTTATTTAGAAAGTGGAATGACAGTTTCAAAAGCTTGTGAATTTGCATGTAAAAGTTTTTATGTTTTTTATGGTGTTTTCTCAATTTATCGCTGGCAGTTAGTCTTAATCATTTAATTCTTCCTTCATTTCATATATTAAATATTTGTACAGTCTATTTCTACTCTTATTTTTTACTTTTGCTATGTTTAATTCTTTCCCCATCCAAATTATTGTTTTCCAAGATTTTAATGCTTTTTTTTTTTTTTGTGCAATTGCTGTTAAAAATGTGCCATTTAGTTCTCCTCTTGATGTGCTCTGTTACCCACCACCAGACAGAACATGGGAGTTCTTGGACTTTTTGGTCTGTGCTAGTAGTGTCATTTTTATGTTAAATGGCAGAGACAATTCAGTATTAATTTTTTTTTCCTTTGATAGTTCTCCTGCTGATTGCTAACACTTGTCCTTCATTAAAAATGAAGTAGTTTGCCCTTTTAAAAGAGATTCTAATAGAAAGTCTTAGACTCAAGCTGGTTCTTGAACTTCCCTTCATGTTGATGTCATCAATACGAGCCAAAGCAGGAGCCAAAGGAGCAGAGAGGACTGCTGTGACTTGCAGACGGAACGTTTTCTGTGGGCATTTCATCTTCTCTGATATCTTGAAACACATTACATTTTTCGTTTGATTTCTTTATAGAGTTTAGAAAGAAGTCATGTATATGCCTGCTCTGTCCTTCTCTGTATTTCACGCCATTGTCATATCATCTATTGTTGCTTTTTTTTATTTAATAAGTGCCGTAATTGTTGTCATCCTTCCTAATTTGAAAATGTCTCCATTCATTGCCCTTCTACATGATATGGAAATTCTCATCTAGAAGTGACATTATGCAAGCCACTAATGATTAGCTCATGGATTTATTATTTAAACCACTCTTCTCTACAGACCAACAGATCGTTTAAACCCATTGTGATCATTAAGTAGAATTGCTAATCCAATATCTGCCATAGCGACTAGCATCCCCAGCACAGCTTTTCTTCACATGACTTGATTTTTAGCATAGCTGAAGTATGTCTGCTTATGTTTTCCAGCCGGCTAGGCCAGTTCTAGCTGGTCTCGTGGTTACTCAAGTAAGCTTTGCAATGACTTCGTTGAGCCCTATCTTTAGATGATTCTTCATGCTCCTTCCTAAAACTGCATAAATCTCAGCCTTAGTTGTGCTCAGGAGTCAAGGTTCAAGGTGTGAGATTACTTTGACCTCCTGTTTATGGTGCATCCATTCTGTTTCTCCTGCGTGCTTCCTGGTAAAAGTTAAACAAAACTAAGGGCAGCACCTGAAAAGAGTCAGAACTATCAGTTTATAAAGTGGAGTGCCATAATGCTTTGATTGCTCCTTTTCTTAACAAATGCTAAAGCTTTCCCTCTGTGCAGGCAAAAATATTTTTACCTGTTCACAGTGATATTGGAGTCCATTTCAGACTTTTATTTTTAAAGAGAAATACTTATTTTACTTCATATCCAAAAGACAGTATGTTCTGCTTTCTCTTTAGTGGGGGAAAAAAGTAAAAATGCTTAAGGGACTGATTTACAAGGGAAATGCTCCCCTAACCTATTTAATGACTAAGTTAGGTGGGAGGGGGTTATGGGAGCATTGTCCCAGAGCCAGCAAGTTGTAGCCAAATTAATTGATTGGTGGTTAGGGGAAAGTAAAAGGCTTTTAGGACTGGTTAAAAAAGGAATAAATTGTTGTGTACTACTCATTGTTGGCTCCACATGAGCATGTGAATCTAATCCATGCATTCCTCTGATTCTCAAAGTAAAAATGTTTAGTAAATTTATCAAATGAAAGATGTGAATGGTTAATGACATTCTTTCATTTCACAGTTATCAAATATAGAATGCTATCAGGAAAAGTCATACCTTTAGAAACTGTAAAGAAGTTTTCCTTATAGGAAGAAAAGGGATATATAGATGGATTCTTTTCCTTTCTAGTTTTACTTCTGATTCTTTCTTTTCTTTTTTCTTACACGTATGTACTTTGAGCTGCAAGAATAAAAGTTAAAAGATACTTTTCAATTATACTTGAAATAATATTTTTTAATAATAAGCCCATTAACATTCAGCTAATATATAGTACTTGATTTACCCAAGTTTTAAAAAATTTTCTGCATATACAGATACATGCTGCTTTTTTAAATCTTGGCACTCACTTGTACATCCTTAGATATTTCAGTACCAAATGGGAGTTCATTACCTCTAATGCATATATTAACACAAGAAGACCATGTGCTTTTAGTTACTGTTTAATTCATGTGTATATCAACTTTTAATCACTGTCCTGCTCATAAAGAAAAAAATGTTATTGTCTGGCTAAATCAGCATGTTGAAGCTGTTTCTGCAGTTTATTGTGTCAACTATGATCTCTTCTTTTGAACTGCCTGGCCACTATCTCTGTGCATATTATCACATTCGAAAATACTTTACTGACTGTGATGAATTGACCCTGGCCAAATAGCTGGTTGCTCACTCCCCCACACTGGAATAGGAGAGAGAGCTGGAAGAGCGAAGGTGAGAAAACTCATGGGTTCAGATAAAGACAGTTTAATAAGTGAAGCAAAGCAGCACACACCAGCAAAGCAAAATAAGGAATCCGTTCACTGCTTCCCATCCGCAGGCAGATGTCCGGCCGCTTCCTGGAGAGCAGGGCTCCATCACGCGCGGCGGTTACTTGGCAAGGCAAACGGCATCACTCCGAACATTCCCCCTTCCTCCTCCTTGCCCCGGCTTTTATTGCCGAGCATGACATTTACGTGGTGTGGGATATCCCTTTGGTCATCTTGGGTCAGCTGTCCCAGCTGGGCCCCCTCCCAGCTTCTTGCACACACCCAGCCCACGTGCTGGAGAGAAGAGGCCTTGGTCCTGTGCAAGCACACATCAGCAGTAGCCAAAAAGCTGGTGTGTTGTCAACACTGAGGCACAAACCCATAGCACAGTGCCGTACATTACCCTTCGTGTTTACATACTCTCCTTTATATTGATAAATTACCTAATACTTTCTGATCATTTATTTGCAGAGAAGTATCTCAGCAACTTGTACATAGTTATAAGATACAAATATTTTGTGGGGTTTTTGAGATGTGACCTTCCTTCTGCAGTTCTACAGGACATTCAGGTGCATTAAATACATTGCTATAGAGAATAACTACATTCTACTCAGCATAATTATGAAAAGCAACTGAGACATTTTTGTAAGATGTGAAGCCATTCTCCAATATTGCAGTAATTTGCTGTTCTGAGGAGCAGCCAGCATTCCCTCCTCTGCCCTTAGGGAAGTTTCACGGAGCACTGGTGGCACTGCAGGCCAGTAAGTAGTGATTTGGTTGGAACAACGTGGGTGCGCTTGTGAGCAGGAGCACTCTGGGAGCTACAGGAACAGGCAGAATTCATGACTGGCAAAGCCAACGACAGCCAAGTACAAGATCTTGAGAATAGGATGCGTAACAACTTAATAACTGAGAGGGGAATATGTTGGTTTACCATAAATGCATCAGGTAAGAAACAGTACTAAGTTAGAAAAATTACACAAGTTAAAACAAGTATTTGTTGAAGTGGAAAAACTGCCATAAAAAAGGTCTAGACTGGGAATTAGAGGATGATTTCCAACAGATAAACCACTGTAGCTCAGGAAAAGTTTTACACAAAGTGTTTGCACAGTTATATGAGTATAAGTAGTTTTAGGTTGAAAAATGATAGACCAAGTGGTCTACTTCCAGTCATGTGTTCCTTTGATAAATATTCTCAGCTGCAGAGCAGCTTCTCAAAGCAGAGTAGAAAACATGGAATTGTTTGGGTATTGGCTTTAAGGAAACTATAAAAAAACTACTAAGTTTGTTTTCTACTGAAACTGGATAAAATATGTAGGCTTCTAGTAATGTTTGCTGCAATATATGCACAAACTTTCACTTTCTTTGGACTCCAGAATTTTTCTTAACATAGTCCAGACAGCATTCTGTCTGACAAACTGCTGGACTGTCTGCAAGCAAAACCGTGGTTTAGGCAAGTAAAGATCCTTGGCAGGAGGGTGCTACCCTAAGGTTAAGTGATCCCTTTATGCTGTGGAAGCTGATCTTGTACCTAGTGTTTCTTTTTTTTGAAATCCTTTTGGCTGTACTGGGTGAGGACTGTCTCCTTGTCTTTTGCAAATATATTTGTTAATATAGTTGTTAATATAGTTCCCCACATTAGAGTTAGGTGATAAAGTTATATGTTTTGCCATCAAATACGCCTAATAAAACTGAAATTAAGTAAAAATTTCTTGTTTAGAATTTTGAATGATTGTAGGGCAAAATCGGCATAGCTCTTGTATATTCTAGTGGATACACAGACACCATCTGTTGAGAATGGTAGCCATATGGTGAACTATTTATAGAAAATGTTTATATTCATTGTGTTGTTGATTATCTAGATATCCAGAAAATGCTCTTTTAAAATCCAGTTTATCAACACATGGAAAAATGTATTACGTAGTTTTGAAATTGAAAAGGTTGTCAGCAAACTGCATGTGCTTTGTTGTGTGTGAAAGGTTTTTTTATGCAACTCTATAAAAGCCTGAGTCTGACAAATGAGTGAAAATACCCAGGGTATGAAAAGGTAGAAAGTTCTCTAACAGCTTTCTTCATATAAGAAACAAATGGTGGAAGAATGCCAAGACAGAGACCATATCTGCATGGCAGAGGATGCCATTGTTATATCTAGTTTACTTTTGGATGTGTTAGTCAGTCCTTCTTCTAAACTGCAGATGCTACAAGACCTTTTGTATCCAAATTGCTGGATATTGGAAATCCAGCTACAGGTCAGCTACTAATGATGTGTTGTGGAAGAACTGGGATGCCATTAATACTGCAGTAATCACCACCTGCTCGGTGAGATTATAATGGATGCATTTATAATGCATGTGAGAGCAGGCTTTCTCAAATGCATGGGAGGCTATGAAAGACAGTATCCCATTGTTCCTGTATCAAAAGAAACAGGTGAAAGGTATTAATCCATTATTGCACATCTCTTGGTTGATCACAAAGTCAGGTTTAGTCCCTAGTGCTGGATGTACCAAAAAAAAAAGCCACTGGGATTTTGAGGAAAATCTGATTTTGACCTCCCTGGATAAGCAAGGACCCTTTTCCATAAGTGAGTTGGTCAATAACCAGGTATCTGTCACATCCGTCAACATAGGGATTATCCTCTGTCTGCTTATCCTCTTCTGACATAGCTAATGAAACTGTAGCCTGACCTTAAAGGATCTGTCAGAGTAGGCTTATTCCCTGCCTGGCAGTTTTAAAGCATTGGTGGCAGAATGTAGATCGGTAAGCAAGAGGGAAGACGGTACCCTGTACTACACACTGTTTGAATGCCCCTCCAGCCTCTATTATGTGTACAGTTGTAGCATGGATTTCACAAGTAAGTGAGGCTAAAGGTGAGACTTCCCACAAGCAGCACACTTTAGACTCTTCTGGTTGTTAGCAATCTCTCCTGCAGACATGTTGATGAATAAAACAATATTCTCCAACGAAAGATGCTAAAAAGAAAGGGACTGCCATATCCCAGTTAACCTTAGTTAACGTGAGCTCCTCTAATACTTGGAACTCCTTTAATGATGAAGCCTCTGCCTACATAGGATATGGAAATGTGTACTTACCAGCTCTCCTTGAAGTAACAACTACAAAATTGCTTAAATAAGGTTTCATTCCAACTTGATGCTATTTCTGTTGCTCAAACCCAGCCTCTAGAAAAAGTGGGGGAAAAAAAAAATAGTATTGGCAATACATATTTTGCATTCAGAGGGTATTAAGCACAGCTTACTAGCTAGAACATAGGCCTGTGAGCTAAATCCCATTCTTCTAATAATGTCTCACTGTATCTTGGTTTCCCCATTTAAAATTAGGTAATATTTGTCCACATTTTTATGTCCTTTCATATGTTTTGATGGAAAAATGCTAAGTAAATGCAATGTGTTAGTGTTAATAATAGATATATGCATTTATTGCTAGGATTCACATTTCATTATAAATCTTTTCTTCAAAACTAGATATTTTTGTGTACTGTAACCACAAATCATTATTTAGAAGTGTGACACTTCAACACTTTATGTCACTATCTAATTAACCTGGTGATTGGCATGCCATGACCTGTCTGACTTTCCTTAAAAACAGATGCTCCCTTTCATCTGCAACTAATTTGCCTTCCTTTCAACTTTGTCTCGCGTCCTGTTGCTCACTAAGGATTCTTAAGTGGAGATAATCATGTTTGTCTTCTTAGCTGTTCTTTTCTTCTTCCTTTTGAGCCTTTCTGATCCAGGTTTTCATTCTTAGTAGATATATAGTGATCATAACTGTGTACAAAAGCTCTAAATGTCTATTAATACACGCAGAGTACTGACTACCCTAACTGTACACACTGGCTTAGCTACTCTTCTCATCTATAGGCTTTCTTGCTACACCTACAGAGGAGGAGGCCACACAGCTGACAAGCTAAAGGTCTGTCCTGCCCACCAACCTGTTGTTTCTTCCTTCTGCCTCTTTTAGATAAGGGATTTTCAGCAAAGTGCTAGTAATGCAGAGTAATTCCATTTCCATACAAGGATCTCAATTTCTTTGCAAGCTGTAATGAGTTGAGACATACAAATCCCCTGTAAGGTAGAGGGGGAAATTATTAATATCAAAGTTAAACAGATGGAAAATCTGGTCCTGCAAGTCGCCTTTAAGGTTTCTTCTACATTGCAAAATTAGTCTGTAGCGAAGCCAAGAGTAGAACCTAGCTGTGTTGACTAAATGTTAAGATACAAAGCCACCATATAGTAGCTGATCTGTGGGAACTGTTGACGTGCACAGTCCTAAGCGGCAATGAAGGGGAGGTGGCTCAGCTTTAGTTATACTTAATTGCTTAGCTAATTTGAGTTACCGTGCAGTCTTAGGAAGTGGTAGACCCATTAGTTTTTGTCTGAAGGAGATAGAGAACAACTGTATGCTTTCTCCTGACCCTGAAACATTTGCTGTTGCTACCACAAGGCAAGTAGTAAGAATTGGTGGCTGCTGCTGTGCAGCAGATTACAGACCTTCGTAGCTGTAACCACTCTTTCTCAGAGCTATAGCTTTCCTACAGGTTATTGGCTTTTTCACATGGCCCTCCTGGATGAACTTCCTCTGTCCTGCCAGGCTTGCCCTGATTCAAGAGCTAATTGCTTAAGAAAGGATGGTAAGTCCCAAAGATCTTACTGCCTCTTCCCCAGGCCCAGTTGTCGAAGTCAAACTGGCCTTGGAAGTTGTACAGTCAATACAGTTTTGAAGATACAGCAGAGTTGGGCAGTTTCATGTGCGCTCTTAATAGGTTCTGAGATGTGAGCAGTCAGTTTACAATCTTCATAGACACTGTGATTTGGAGGTTTCTGATACTGACTAATAAACTGGCCCAGAAAAAAGGTTTGTTCGTTGTTTGTTTTTCTCCGTTGTACACTTCTTTCTGGGATCTAAGAGGAAAACTTAGTCTTTGTGAAGAGTGAGAAACCATTATGCATCCTGCATCATGTAGCAAAAAGGCAATTCAGAATTTTCATTTTCATAGTTGACACTGGAAAATGTCATTGAAGAAAGCTTTTTTTTTTTTAATGTTAGTCTTTAGATTGACAGGTTATGACAAAACTGCATTCATGTTGCTTGAATACATCTTTTGTCTAGTTTTACATGCTTTTTGACTTGTCTGGAAAATGACATATTGAGGTTTTCATTAGCCCTAACCAGGTGTGATTTTCTTTATGGAAGATACCTTGGTGGGACTACAGTTGAAGGCGAATAAACCAGTGAAGCTTAGAAAGGCCACGGCCCTTCTTCAGATGGTAGCGATGAATTGAAAGACTCATTAATCAACAACCAAGTCACAGGTGTGATGGCTTTCCTGCAAACTGCCAACAGACTGTGAAAGTCATATCCAACACATGAAACTGTTAAACTAGACACATCTATAAACATTCTTAAACTTTTGTCTTTCCATTTTAGTTAAAAAACACAATCCTGGAATGTTTTTGTTACTGATGTTTTTTTTTAACAAAAACATTTGTTTGTTTTACCAAGGAATAGTATCTGGTTCAGGAAACAAAAGAAAAACCTGATACTGTTGTCATCTTTTACTCATTTTAATACAATAACAGGTTCATTTAAGTGGACACAGAGTTTTGATCGCAGTAAGTGTAAATAGTTTTAATATTATAAATTTTTATAATATTATGTACATGTGTGTACAAAAGCTTTAACAAAAAAATTAATACAGGGGTTTTCTGTATATAAATGAATGGGCATTTTATTCATGATTTTCCAGCCCTTTCCTCTAGTACAAAAATTATCTGTAACAAAGATTCAGTTATGCTGTCGTGCTGCAATGTAGACAGAAACTCATAGAACGCTTAAACTTAAATGATTTAAAAGGTTTTATTATTTAATCAACCTGCACTGGATTTTTCACCTGCACTGATGGGAAAAACCCATAATAAGAAGCGAAAGAATGAAATCTCCATACAATTTTTCCACATCATTCTTCCTTAAACTCTGTGGATCCCCTGGAATGAAGGAGAGTCTAGTCAGAGGTCTTATACATCCCCATTAATTTTTTTCCCCCAGATTATCCTTAAATTGATATACTCCCTGTAGGTAAAAATTAATTTTACTCTGTCAAAGAGCAATGAATATGAATTTGCTTGGATTTTTGTATTTGCTAATTCCTCGGTCTCCCTAGTTCTCATCTTTTTCCAAATATGGATGCTCAAAATGAAAACAAGTCATCTTTAAAATCTGAAGCAGATGAGAACAGTGTCCCATCTTCATCTGGGGTGAGGTATTTCTTTATAGAAGTAGTCTGATCTTCTGTTTCCCTCTTTAGCACACCTGTCTTAGTTTTGAATTTCGTATCTAGAAATGAATTTTAATTTGCAACCCGTATTCTCTACTTCTTTATGCCTGGATTGCCAGTTGCAAAGTTATTTTGGTCTCATTCAATTTAAATCAATGGAACTATATACAAGTGTAATGCCTGCTGGCTCAGCAACGTTGTAATGCACACAACAGGCAAGGAAGCGATGGTGCTGCATTTATAGAGTAATAAGGTATTACAATAGTGCTATATCAAAAGTGATACCTGCTTTGCCTTTACAAGGCTCTGTAAGCACATATTTGAATATACCTGTCTTTAAGATATATTTGTAACAGATTTTATCTGATTACTCAGTGTAATGCTACTGCTTGTTATTGGAGGGCTTGTTAAAGTATATACAGCTGTCATGTCATGTCACCCATTTTAGAAAGAACTGTTGTAATTTCATTTTGATGGCAGTGTACTTTAAAACAGATTTTACTATTGGAATCAGGGAGAATTGTATTTTGTTTCAAGTTTGACCACAGATTATTCCCTATATTTTTGCCCATTAACTTTCTGTTGTTGCTTTAACTCGGTAATTAAACACCCCCACAAAAAAACCCCACCCTCTAGAAGAATACAGAAATTATCCCTTTAATTGTACTAATAAAGACTGTGACAGCTGAATTTAAATACAAACCAAACTCTTCCCACTAAAGTGTTAATGAAATTAACAATAAAAAAGTGTAATGATTTCTCTTGGGATAATTACATGGGTAATTTAACAGCACATTTGGATAAAAACTGAAAGCATTTATATGATATATAGTTAAACCTCTGTAAATGGTATATAGAAAATCAAACGCTTTCTTATTGTCTTTCAAGTACAAAAGAAATCTTTAAAAATGTTAAATAGTTGCTCCTCTTAAAAAGTAAATTTATCTTTCATTTCTCTCATATTTTCAACAGTGCACTATTTATTGTTTCATATGGAGTGACTGTCACATCATGCTGTAGAAATAGTATTTAATGTACCTACTAGTCTCAAAGTGAATGCATAGACATTTGGGTGTTCTCTTGCATAGCTCAGTGGAAAAATCGTTGTTGCGTGAGAAATTTTGATACAATTTTTCAGAATTGTAACAATAAAAAAGAATTATATTTGAATAGTAAATTCATTAATTTGAACAAGAAATATGAGACAGTGACCTTACAGGCATTCTCTTTCCAAAGAAATAAGCCACAACTTCAAATGTGAGCTGACTTTCCATTAATATAGGAATACAGTATTAAAGATTTTTGGTACCTCGTTGAGTCTTTGTGTGCTGGTCATCAGACGCTGTGACTGCCGCATGTACAGAAATCAAGCCAATCTAGTAGATGTTCCTTAATTCAGTTTTGGGTTTTTTTTAATTGAGAAAAGAGATTCTTCCCCAGCATGTCTCTGCTGCATTGAAGCAACTGCAATTCACAGAGGGAAAGGTGCTTCTCCAGTGGGCCAAGCACAGGTTATTTACTACTTTCATTAGGTCTTAGTCAGCACCTTAAACTCATCTGAAGACCAAGGGGCTTTCACGATGATCACAGAACATCTGATAAGCGTATACTCTGTTCGTTAAGTGAATTGATGCTTGCTGCAAGTGTCATTTTTGTAGTTGTTTTATAGCCGCAAGCTGAAATGTGTTCACCAGCTCTCTCCTTCCAGAAGCCCTGAATGCAATAGAAACAAGCAGAAGCTCCTTATTAAGAATAAATCATACATATGGCTCGGGCTCAGGCCAGGCTCATTTTTTTAGATCTATCCCCAACTCTACTCAACTTTAATTGAAGCATCAACCTATATTAAGCATAGACAAGCAACAGACACGTGATCAATATGTCATGTTCAAATGAACACGTTTCGAATATGTTCAAATATAAATAGCCAGTGCCAAGAACAACTCTCTCTCTCTCCCCCATTTCTAATAACATCCTAAAAAATTCTCTGTGTGTCTTGAAGATTAGCAATAGCAGAATGGCATTTTATGGGATTCCAAAAATGAGACCTCTCCAGGAAAAGTAATTACAATTACTATCAGACACTGAAATAATAAGCACACTCTCAATATTGGATGTATTAGACTTACAGAGAACTGTTCTATTCACTTTTGCCAATATCTGCAAACAGCCTAACAATATCTCAAGGAGTGAATGTAGGTGACAGATACAGCAGCACTTCCCTCGACACTTGTTTTCTGGGTGTCATAAAGGGATCATTGACCTCTGTCTATCTAAACTTCAACCCAAAATTGTCATAGATCAAGGTGATCTATGACATTCAGATATTTTTAAGTTAGGCTTAAAGATCATTCTCCAATATCATGCCTGAAACAGAATAGTTTGATGCTAACCAATCCGAGTTAACCAGCTTCAGGCTGTAACTTTCTGAGCGAGAAAGATCCAGTGATAGTCATCTGGCAAAGGGTACTGCTTTTCTCTACTACCTTTCCACCAGGAAAAGCAGTGGGCCTAGAAACAAGGTTTCTGGGATGAGGCTTTCACAGTTTGCATAGTGTCTTCATTCTTGCTAAACATTTCTGGTAGGAAATTAAGAGATTCTGAGGTCTTAAGACCATGCTTTCGGTTGGTTTGCAGCAATATAAAGCAGTTACTCTAATGCTTTTAGAAGTGTAAATGTTGTCAATTTGTTGTTTACTTTATTGATACTTAAATCAGTGAGGACTGAGTTTCCTTTGCAGAAACTATGCTCCTTATACCATGATCTCTTAATTCTTCCATCAATTTATTTTACTTGTTTTGGAAGTGGTATTCCAGCCTTATGAAAAAACAAAACAAAACAGAAAACTCCAACATTTCTTATGTCAAAAGAAATCAATCTTATTATTCTTTGTACCACTAAGAATTATTTTGTTCTTGCAATTCACAGAAACTCATGTGTGTTCCCTTTGGCCTTGATAAATTGCTACGTTTTTAGGTTTTAGGTTTAAGGTCTTGTGGAGTCAGGCTTTCAGTCTTGTAATGGTATCTAATACATATCATCTACTGAAATTAAGAGTGATA
Source organism: Phaethon lepturus (assembly GCF_000687285.1). Lineage (NCBI taxonomy): Eukaryota > Metazoa > Chordata > Aves > Phaethontiformes > Phaethontidae > Phaethon > Phaethon lepturus. Next base: position 26,365 of record NW_010559067.1, read on the forward strand.
CGTTTTTTCCTCCCACATAATATAGAATTGCATTATAGTACAATCCCCGTTTCTTAGTTCTCAGCTGTTTTAATTTTTATTTCAGCTGCTTGTATTTAATTAGATTATATTAACAACTTTTCCTTTTCTTTACTGTGCAACCAATTCTTCTCCAAAATAATCCCTGAAAGTGTTGAAATTGTATTTCCAAACTATTTACTGCTATATTATTGGACCATTTTATATGAAAACACCTGAAATCATTCTAACTAGCATTTTCATTGACTTTGTCTTCCTGGCCTGATTCTTTTAGATAATCAGTATCCTTCTTGGTAAATCTGTGTTTGGTATGATAGTTCTAAGAAACACACGTGTATTCCAGAGTTCATAACCATAAAACCAGTCCATATAGTTTTAACTAGAATGGTTTTCCATTTGTGAAATTTGTTAGGTTTGTTACTGTGTGTTCACCTTTTCAACATAATTAGTCCATTCTATGTAGTTTATAGGTGAGTATTATGTCTCCCCAAAATATGAGCCATTCCATTATGATTCTGTAGTATCTTTTATATGTGGGGAGTGGGTGAGGTGGAGTGTCTCTTTTTTTCTTCCCTGAGTGTGTATAGAAGTTTGTTGAATATGGAGAGATGTCTGCTTCGTTTTTCAGTTCTATTTTTATGTTACTCCTGAATTTCACACTGCTGACTCCACAGCTCCTACCAATCCTTAATGTATTTCTCTTCTTTCCGTGTTAACAGTCTCATGTACAGTGATTAGGAGAGAACTCTTTCTTTTCGTGATGGCCTTTTCATGACATTTTCTACTGTGTTTTCTTAACTTTGTCAAATTCAGCTTTCTCATTTTAATGTATCTTTGCTGTTACATGCAGAATTTTCCTACATGGGGATTAAAGACTGATTAATCTTTTTATTCCATACTGAAACATAATCCAGAAACAGCTTATTTATATCCTTAATCTAATGAGTTGTCTCTGTGAATTCAATACAATAACTGGAATTCAACATGTTAGACTAGATTGCATGTTTGCAGTTCTGTGACTTGGGAAGGAGACTACTTGGAATTAGCAGTGTTTCTTTGGCCATCTATTTGTCCTGTGGTTGCGTATCTGTGGTGTGCGAACAGCCGTTTGCCTGCCCCATAGTACGTGGTCTGTATCGTGTCCATATAACTACACTAACAATATAGGCTATAGAAATCGTAATTGAAAGTTGAATCATAGCTTTTATGGGGGCCTGATAGGTATTCTGAGGGTGTGGTACTCTTTTGTTCTTTAAAATAAGATAATAGTGAACTATACCATTAGACTATCTATTAAATCTAGCCAGTCCCAAGAGCAGTTTTGAGAAATTATTTTTTTCAATTTGATTCACTTATGATTTCTTAGAAATTATTCTTGAATGTCAGTAACACATGCTACATATCTGTTCATATGAGGCCAAACCTATGTCCAGACAAGATACCGTGTTACTAGTTTCAGAACAGGGAAGTATTTAAATGAGTATTTACCATGAGGTGGCAAAATAGAATTTAAAATAGTGATGCTCTACATCTCAAGGAATGTATTTTGAAGTGCTTTATTTTAATCTGAAGAAAATACTCTGTTTATTTTTTTTTCCTAAAAAAAATGCAACATTTAGTAATACACATTTAATCTTTCATTTATTATATTCATCTATTGTTTTGGAATGCTAATTGTTAGAACAAGTGAAACGTAGAGTTTAAACAACATACTAGTTCTTCCCGCTGGGTTAAGAATTAGCAAAGTCATGGTTTCACAAAATTGATGTCAAATATTCCTGTGGTTAATGTAATAAAGAAATTAGAATGAGTTTTTCCTACTGCACTGAAATAGCTTAGGAAGAGGGATGAAGAAAGGAAGATAATTTTTCTTATATTTTTCTTATAGTTTATTGAAATGATAAATAATAAGACTGAAGTGTGTAGAACAAGCTTTGGTATAACTGAATTAATTTTAAAAGAGCTGGGGAGTGCACACCCTGTGAACTCAGTGGTTTTTTCTTTAATGGCATTTTCTCAGCATCTGATAATAACATAAAAATAAAGCTTTTATATCTTCTGAAACAGACTTGTCAAGTTCTCAGCGGCGTCTCGTAATTGTGAAAACTAAAGGTATGCTTTAACTCTCCTCTGTTAAGCATCTATATCGAGGTCTTTGCATGCTTATTTTTCTCTATAGTTTTAAATGTGTGGGAGAATTTGATCAGTGTCCTTTTTATATTCAAAATGAGCCAGCTTCTGTCTCAAAAGTGTCTTATTGTCATGATGTCACTGCATCTCAAGATTTGTGACCTTTTGCTCCATATGGATTCATGGTAGACCTCGTTGTGTTTTTGCAGACTAGATTGCTTTTGTCCCCCCGCTAGGGGGTATCAAAGCCTTTTGGACTAAAGTTTTACATTCTGGTAGGTTTGCAAATAAATAAATAAATTGAATAAAAATAATATACTAAATACCCAACAACAAATGAAAGCACCCAACAAAGAAAGAAACCTGAAGTTTATGTATAATAAGGACCGCCAGATGTCGCAAAGGCATCATTGATGAAGTGTTTTTTTATCCAAAATGTGGCACTTCTATGAGGAATACTAGTATTGTCTTTGAGAGTTGCAGAGGCCATAACAGGTCAGTGAAATGTCCTTCAAACATTTGATTTTTACATTTGAGAATAGGCCAAGATGAAAAGATAACCACATATGTGACATTGACGTTACTACCATTTAGACAACCGATGCAATTGCCTTAGTCAGTAGGATCAATCAGACCTTTATTACTTTGAAAACCACATAAAAGATTTAGTTTTGTTTTTTTGTTTATAAAAATGAAGGCTCTGAACCTCATCAGATCACAAACTTATAAACGTAAAAATATTATAATATGTATATACTTTTATTTTCTCCTTGTTCTTTTAAAAGTTGAATAATATAAAAAAAAACAGTAAAAAGTATAACAAGTAGCCTTGAAAAAATTTGAGCTGAGTGGAACAGTATGCATAAATTGTCAGTTTAACAAGTAGAACTTGGAAACAACTATTTGATGATTGATTTTTTTATTGAGACAGAATGAGAATGATAGTGGATAAAGTGATTTTCCTTACTGAGGGAAAATATAGTGTTTTTCAACATGTCTTCAGCATGAATGGAAGCCCTGTCAAAAAAACTGAGCAACACATAATATCTTTTAAAAGGTAAATTAACATAAGTATATCACTTAGTTTATGGATCAAATTTTACACTTGTCAGTTTTATTCATAATGTCATAAAGTTTATATTGTAAAGATAGTGTTACTACCTTTGTTATGTCCTGGAAAAGCTTAATATTAACTGAGTTGGTTGTAGAATTTAAAGTCTATTCAGCTGAAGAAATGCCAGTGCAGAAAATTAAGTCCAAAATATGTATTCATGTGCAGATCTTAGTCAAATCCCTTGTAATTTTAAGTACTTGAAATACATTATTCAACAAGTAACCTGCTGTATGCTTGCGTTTAATGGGCTCTGCCTGAGTATACAGAACCTGTCAAGATAAAATATGGAACATGCATCATTCTAATTCAATTATGATTATTCTTAAAAAATAAAATAAATGTCTGTCCATGTGTGTTTGTGTTTTATGTGAAAATGTCCAATCTTTATTGCTAAGATTGGATTTGAATTTGTACTGTATGATTTTTGCTAATTTATCTGTTGCTCAGGTATATGTGTATACACCACATATACACAAAACGTTTAAATATATAAATTATGTTTATTCAAATGTTGAAGATGTTCAAAATGTTAATTGAATTTATACTGTATGCATATATGTATACTTAACATACGTTTCTGCTTCCTTGTGTTATAAATTAAAAAATTTAATTCATTATATAGTTATGCATATATGTATTTGCATAATGGTTATTATACAAGTTAAATAGGCCCTGGACTTTCCTCTAACTTCAAGTAAAATGCTTGTTGAGAATTGATGTGTGCAAGCAAGCATGCCTTTATCTCCGATTATGATTTTGATTACATTTGTCTTTTATAATTGTGATGTCAGTGGAGTTCTTAACTTAATAGGCAGTTCCTAACTCAATAGACATAGTTGTCTAATATTCCACACATATAAAATTCTTTAACTCTACCTTTGAAGTCTTTGCGTGGCAATTGAGGGTTTGTTTTGGTCATGGGTTTTTGAACGGAGATAGATTTATATATGTGTGTGTTTATGTACTCTGCTTTTGAGCTACATACATATGGAATACTTTGTGTTTTCTTCTAAGACTTTATGTATATTTAACCTTTAATTTAACTAGCAGGTTGTAAGATTTCCATAAAAAATAGATGAGCTTTGAACTCACTGAATGTTATTGGTGTAGCACAATCAATCATTTCTAAAGGTTAATGGTGTTAAAAACAATGAGAACATATGTCTTATTTTTAATACTGTTATATTAGTAAAATTATTTAGCACAGATAAAGAATTTGTATCCCATTCTTTGTGTTAAATCAGGATGTACGGTTTTGAATAGCAGATTATATGTTTTATTATCAAAGTTGAAGGGGGAAAAAGACAAATAAGAATTTATATAAACTTTTCACTATGTATAAGATAATTGGTGATACAGCAGCTATGGCATCCTTCTAGAGCTAAGTTGATCTGGAATGTCTTACAATTTTTTGAAATGGTTTTACTTTTCTCCATCCCGTTCTGCTATCTTTTAATAAAATATGACTTATATAGGTGTTATCCTAATTACATCATACACACAATTCCTCAATGAAATAAAAAGTCAGTACTTGAATGACAGTGTGGCGGGGGGGGGCAGGGGAGGGCACAGAATTTCAAATGGTAAAAACCTGCTGTGGTAACAAAGACTGAATCCATCCCTATGTTGCATAGCTTCCTGATCATATCTTTAAACCTGATAGTAACAAAGAATATTTATTTGTTGCCAAGCTATTGTAGGATTTATTTCTGAACTGAAATCCCAATTATCAAGAAAATTGCATCCTCTTTATCTTGCAGAAGGGTATACTGCATCACAGCATATTTGGTTATTTGGTACTATAATATTGTTACCTTGCTTGAAACACATGGTCCCTCTTGATATACAAGAAAAAAACTGAATCCATTTCAATAAATTAATAGGGATGAGAATCCCAATCCATCCTTCTTTTCAGAGGTTCACATACATTGTAATGAAATGCATTAGGAGTTTTCTTCACTTGAAATCCAAATGAGACCCATTTTGGCTCACACCCTTGACAGTCTCTTTTATAAGCACTGCTGTCTCCTGTTCATGTGTGGGCTTAGTAAAATGCTTCCTTTGTAAGATGCACAGAGACAATATAATGCCATGAAAGACGAAGGTGTCAAAACACAAAGTTAGAGGCAATCTAATCAATGCCTCCTGATTTAGCCTTTGAAGGCTCTCTTCATTAAAACTCTTTAATTGTGAGGCTTATCTTGAGGTAGAGCTGTTACTTAATATTTTTCAGTGTCATTCTTTGGACAGTCATTTGTACCTTTTAAACGTAATTTCAATATTCATTGTTTAGTAAATTGGATGCCTTGTTAGCAATAGTGGTGGTATGAATGACTTGCATTCAAGTGATTGAAGGTAATAGTGTATAAATGCTTGGTTCTCTTCCCCTGAAGTTTAATGTGTTTTATTTCTGTGTATGTCATTATAAAATATATGGTTTTCATTATGGGTCTTTTTATTTTTATGTATAGGAATGCAGGTTGGAATATTTTAAAATTATGAATAGAAAGACTTCTAACTGAATCTTTTTGAACTTTTAAAAATTTTCAGATTCAGTGCAAACATTATAAATTCTATGTAAGTAAGTGGTGAAGAATGTGATCTCAGATTAGATTATTCTAAATAACTTCTGAAAAGGTATGAGATAAAAAAGGTGGCACATAGGCTTTTTCTTCACAAATGATCGTAAAGTTGGTAGTGGTTGCTAGCAAGCAACTTCTTGAAATTGGTCGAAATCAATGTGTGTCTGAAAGCACATAATTTGGAAAATACTTACTTTCCATCTGAAAACTGCCAACATAAAAATAAGGGAAATAAGTCATTGTTTTCTTGTGAGCCAAATGATGTATTTTGTTTTTTAAAAAGTTGCATGTATATTTAGTCCTGTATGTATATGGTGAATTGTGCTGTTGTACCATGTGCACATTAATGTAATGCATGTATGTGCTATGTCAGTAAATGCATTTTCATGTTACAGTATTTGCTTGTAGTCCTGTTAAAATTTTGGAAGATGTACTGGAAAAAAACTTTGCATGTTTTTACAATCTCATAAAATCTACATCTATTTAATGTCTCAAATATCAGTAAAGCTAAAACTAGCTGATATTTCGCTCATAATAATTAACAGTAAAAATAATTTTAACATCAAAAAAAGCAAAAACATGAAGACTATAAAATTGATTTGCAGAAATCCTTGAAAATGGAAAAAGAATTGAGGCAACTTTGACCTGATTTTTAAATGACTAGTGTGGCGAGTACAGCTGCTCTAGCTTAGTAATTATTTGTGATAGGTTGTTTTTGAGTCCCATATGTATAGGAGCTCCAGGCCCAACTACCTCATTTGCTGGCACAAAAACAGATTCTTCCAGGTGCTGAAAATTAAATTTTAATATATTATTTAAATATTAAGAGAATTACAGTTTCAGTAATTTTACTGCTACAGCTGGAGTGCAAAGTGTGCCTATACACTATAGAGGCTGTTGCATAGCCTACCAGAATGAAAATTCCCATTGGCTTTAAATACTTTCAAGGAAGTAAATGTTTGATGTAAAGATAAAAACACATATTTGTTGTACAGTGTATTTTTAAAATATTGTGTGGATCTTGACCTATTTATAGACTAAGATTTTAAAATGTTACATTGCAACTTATATGAATTCACATTACAAAAGGGATAAAAGTTTAAGAAATAGTAAGTAAAAACTTAGTTACCCCGGTGCTGAGGGCTTGAGTAAGACAACAGTTCCAAAAAGCTGTGAAGCAGATGGTTAACCTAAAACATGTATTTAATTACATTGATACCAAGTTAATATATGTTCTGGATTAAAGTTCAGGCATGTAACTTTAGTGCATTTAATCACACGGAAAAAATGTGTTGCTGAATTGCAGCTCTCAACCCTATTTCAGTGTTTAAGAGAAATATCTGGAGCTAACTGACTGGTTTACACCAATTTTTTCCCCTAAGAAAATCAGGAAGGTTAGCATAAAAAGGTAAAGTAACTGTTAGGGAAGTGGTAGGAAGGTATAATTATACTGAACTGAAAATACCATACAACGAAATATATTTTTAATTCCAAGAATTTTCTGTAATCCCCATCCCTTCTGTTTCATCATTTCAGCATACTTTTAACTTTTCTTGGAATGAGCGGCAACATCCAAGTTCAAATGTGGGTTAAGCAGACTTGGAATGCACTTCTGAGGTTTTTTCCTGTTTTGAAACATTAGAACTGAATGTAAATGTGTCCTGAAAAAAACACTGCTATTCTACCCAGATTAGCAGTTAACAGGCTCATCATCTAAGGATGGTCTCTCCTGTCATTCTGTGGTCTTCTAATAAATATCGCAATCCGACATCTTTTTAATATGACATCAAAGAATTCATTAATCGATTTATTGATTTTCATTATGCATCCGTAGAAATCAGTGGCTCATTGGAATAACTTCCGCCTTGCACAATACTCTGTTACCCAGTGAACTTTTATTTTCACTTTTTAAAACCTGTCCCATTTAAAAGGGCCTTAAACAGGACTGTGTTGTCAGCAATCTGCACGCAGTGTCATTTAATTTCTTTCCTAACTGTGTGAATTCTGAAAGATGGTTTAGGTGAAATTGATTCAGTTATGGATTTAAGTTCTCCACTGACTGCTCTTTGTAAAAAGAAATTCTTTCCATTTGTTTTGATTATACTACTGAATATTGATCGGGATTCATTTTAATAGTGAATGGATCTTTTATTCCATTGTAACAAGATCATCACCCCAGCTCTTGTCCAAAGTCCATCTCACTAAATCCATTAATCTTTGGATTAGATAATTTTTCTGAAAATAGAATAGGCTGTGTAGTCTTATTACAAGGTCGTGATTAAGGCAAAAGTTATAACAACTTTTAAAACACATTCTAATCTCCACAAAATCATTTTGGAAAGAAGTATATTGCAGTGGCTTTTATCTTAATTACGTAGTTGTATTTCACAATGAATACTTCACAGTTCCTATTACAGTGATATCTTACCCTATTTTTAATAGTTATGGAATTTCTTCAGTTGGAAAGTTCAAGATGGAATTGATTTAAAACAAAACACTAATATAAAATAAGAGAAATTAAGTCCAGAAAACAGAATCATCACCACATGTCTTATAATATTTTACTATCTGTAAACCTAAATTTCTCCATCTATCCAGTGCTTTACTTTTTTTTTTCAAAACATACAATCCATGTTGTATACATGCTGGTTTTATTTTGACTTTTACTGTGATTTAGATATTTTTATGTCTAGTACACTAAAACAAATATTTTTAATTTATGAATAGCCTTAATTAATTAAACATCCACATATTTTGTATAGGTTACACACTGGTTTCATTGATACAGAATCGGTCCCTAATCTTCTATCCTATGTGAAATACTGAACTATTGCTGTTAATAGTTAGCATAACGTATTTTTGAACAGTTCTTTTGACTGCTGTAAGATATTTCTTCCCCTACTGAGAGATTCATTGTCTTGTAAAGGAGGAGTATGTGATTCAGACTTACCAAATACATATACAGTCCTATATTAATGAAAAAAATTATGACTTCACGTTCCTTTTCAGATCCAGTCTCGTGTGTAATAACGTTACTGTTGGATTTGGTATCATGACCAGATAAATTTACCCAATTTCAAAATTAGGTTGTTAAGGACTGTGACGGTGTGTTTACAATGAGACTTGAGGGGATGTGGACCCCTTTGCCTTACCTGGTGGGATATGTGCCTCAGTCCAGTGACTCACGTCTTCACATCGCTCTGGTCAATATTAAGGCTGCCTCCAGCCTAGTGATGGCTCTGATTGTTATCCAATCAGATGGCTCTACCCTGCAATTTGATGAACGCTACTAATGAAGATAAAATAAATTACATTTTCTCCTCCACATTGTTAACTATTATTAATGTTTACACTGACCAGAAATGAGTTGTCTTACTGGGTTCTCCCTGATAAGTGATGCTTGGAAAGATAGCCATGTCAGCTGTTGCCTGGCTCTGCATGATGCTGTGCAAAATATTTTTTTTCTCAGATAAAGCAACCTCTATTTTAATAAAAATACAGAAACTATAATTCAAAACTTGTCTACAGACTAGGTATTTCTATGTATAGAAGTAAAAAAGATAAAACTGACCATGATCAAAAGTATAATGCTAGAAATCTCTAATAAAACAATCGCCACTTTATTAAATTGAAACAAAGTGATTTACAATGTCACTTATGTCTCTTTTTAAGGCAACAAAATAAAAAATAGCTACTTTAGGAATCTGTCTTAAGAACTGAAAATGCATTATCCGAGGCAAATCCAGAGCCTGATTTTGTAATCTCACCATTAGAAGACAACAAACTGGTAAAGCAGAGTGCTTTGCTCCTAAATGGACTTTCCTAACGGCCTGGGACTTTGTTTTCCCTTGATTTAATAGGAGGCATTCGCAGACTGGAAGTGTGAGTTTAATGAAGAAAATGACAAAATTTCAGTAAGGCTATGATTTCTTCTCAGGTGACAAAGTATTATCACATTATTTTTTTTCTTTTAACCTTTCAAGTATTGTAAAATTTTCTTTGAAACTGTAGTAGACATTTAAAATGCACAAAATTCCTTACGCAGAATTCCTCCTAAGCAGAGGAGAGAAGAGTGACAATTCAGAAAATAGAGGAAGCATTTTTTTTGTTTGCTTTCTCTTCCCAATAAGCAGCATCTTGAGAACGTAAATCCATACAAAAGAATCACAGAATTAATATAGTGGAGGAGGTTTTCTAAGTTTTTCTTCACCACATTGTGACTTGCTCTGTGTGATTATGACCCTGAGACTTCTTAAAACTATCTTCTCCCTACAACAACTGCAGATATACTGTAGATTTCAAGTGAAGTACTTAAAACGTAACTTCATTTCTTAGCAATTGTAAAATTTTAACATTTAACTGAATTTTCCTGAATGCTGAGATATAAAGGATTGACCCCTAAAGATGGAACAAGTCTAATTGGAAGTAGCATAAAAGATGATAATATCAATGGATTTCAATGTAGTATAATTATATGTTGGAGCAGAACCCTGAAACTCTATTACTGCACGCTGACAGGCAGTATCTTAAAAGCCCAAGTCAGGAAGCTAATTTCCAGGGAAAATAATACTAGACAGATTAATACAAAATATGTATTTTAATTACAAACCACCATAGCCTAATCATCAGAGGCCTTTTTTTTTTTCTTTTCTTTTTTTTTTTTTTTTTTTAACTGCTAGGTATTTTCAGTGTTTCCTTGTATTTCAAATGAAATTTTGTAAGAGCTGGAATCCGGGCAGTCTCAGATTGTAAGGGCCTACAAAACTTATGTTCAACATCTCTCCCTTTTTCATGCTCAGTAATTAAAAATGGCTATGGGCATTTTTCATCCTTTGAGATTTACCAACTGCTATAGCATTTGTAGAATGATTTCTTCACCTGCTTTTACATGGAATAACCAAATACTGGAGCAGCTTGAAGTACTTAAAAAAAAAAAAAAAAGTTTACCTCTAGGCTTCTCATCTTCGGCACATAGGCGGCTGTATTGCTATTCCACCATCAATTAATTTTGAAATCCTAAGAACAAAAGTCATTAATAAGTCTTTTGTCATGGATGAAAAAAGAGAGATTCCTTTTTAGTATTTGTATGTCATCATGCCATGCCTAGAAAATTAGCCTAATTTATTATTTAAAACACTGGTGGGATTCCTAATTGCATTCATCATTAGATATGACACGTTTAGAACCAAGAACCATATCCAGTGAGAATTTTCCAGTTTGAATTTTGAAATAAAAATATTTTTCAAGAGATCCCTAGCTATCGCCTGTTACTATGGCAACAGCCCTATTTGTCTGAGAGCTCTGCCCGCTGCCAATGGGAGCGCGAGTAGCGTCAACTAAACATACGAATACATCAAAGACAAATTCATATGCTCAATCTGATCAGCTCAATTAATGTAAGAACAGAAGCTGAAGGGGGTTAAAAGAGGGCATCCATTCAGGATAGATGAAGCCTCTTTTAGCAGAATATATGCGCCGGCCTTTTGGGGGAGGAATTTAGCACACTGTCAAAAACATTATCAGAAAGGAAAGTACTAGGCCTCCTACACCTAACAGATATGAAGCTGTCAGACAAAGAATAGCACTATTCATTAAATGACACTTATTTTCTCCCACTTTACAAGAATACAGTGAACAAAACAAGCAGGGGAGCAGCTGAGAGAGACACTTTTTTCTTTTCCTGGTGATGACAGACATGCAGCAATTATGGTGATAACTAAGGAATACTAAACAAGAAGCCAGGCTCTGTTCTGTTTATCACCTAAAATTTTATGTTACTGAATTTGCATGCAACTCTTGTTTTGTTTTATTATTTATGTCTAGGACAAATTAGATCCTTTTGTTTTTAACGTGGTGCTTTCAGTTTGGTGAAGAATGCCGCTAAACTATACGCATCCTTCCGTTTTTCTTCTTAAATGGCCATATCGAGTTGAAGTGCTTTTGAAGTGAGAGGGTTTCAAAGCACAACAAAACTGCTGTTACCAGTGGGGGGGTGGGGGGGAAGAGCATTAGTGTAATGGCAGGTATGGTGCATGATTTCTGCCGTACATAACTTGGAAGGCAGTTGGTGAAAATCTCTGCTAATCCTCACCTTGGCTGGCAGGACGTGCTAGCGTTTCGTTACGTACTTTTAGCGTTGTTACTTGCACGGTCCTATGAAGTTTGTAGGTGTTGTGTAAGTTAGTTTGTTTTATAACAGACAGAAGTGATAGGGAAGTCCCGCAAGGCTACTAGCTTTTAAGAATCCTGTACTTAAGCCATGATGATCTGATTTAGGGCCTATTATCAATAGTCTGCTACTTTTACCTGCGTGATCATGGCCTGATTGATACTGACTTCATCGCCATGTACTCCATAATACGCTGTCAGGCAACGCTGACAGCTGCAATGAAAGAACAATAAATGTGGGGCAGCAGTAATGTAAAGGTCCAGCCAGGCTGTATGAAAACTGATAGCTGCGATATTGGCTCCTATGTTACCACGTATACCGGCCCCTTTGAGAATTTCTTGGTGAGTGAATTAAAATGGTCTCCTGATACACAGAGAGAGGCTGGGGGCGAGGTCTTCACTTAAAAAACCTGCAGATTGCTAAATCCGTGCGTTGCAGTCGATGGGTAGACATAAGCGTACTTCAGAAGGAAATCAAATGTTCCTTCTGTGAAAAATGGATGCACAAAAATTCCTGGAGGTATTTATACACTGATACACACGAGTGCATAATATGACTAAATTTAATGCGATGGTTTGAACTTGTTGATAGGACATCTTTTTCTAGTACTCCAGCTATGTTTTTGAGCAACCTTTTGATTCTTATTTATTGTTACATGTGTTAATTATAAAGCAGCAAGAAATTTGCATTTTACAATATAATTAAATTACAACTCCCTACTCTTATACCTGTTACTCTAAGACAAGTCGTAATGACTTGAACTGGGCCTTGATTTCAGCTAAGGCCTCTGACATACTGAATTCAGTGCATTTCGTTTCATGTTGTGAACATACATGGATGTGTGTCCATTATTAAACTAAAGAAACTAATAAAATGAAAATAAAGCAACCAGTATCTAAGTTTGTAATAGACTGTTATGTTCCTGTGGTTGATGGCATTTTTGTGGTGTCAAAACATGTCAAGAAGCTGTAGGCCAAACAACAATGTCTAGCTTGTAAAGACACTAGAAAAGTGTTTTCTTGCATCCTCTACTCTCCTCGCCAAATTCATAAACAACACTCAGGTGTCATAAACAGAATACAAATACAAGTACTTCCTGCTACAATACAATCAACTTTGTTCATTATTTTATTGTTTAAGAACATATAGAAACACTGAGGCCTTAATCACGTTCTAATCTCAGTTTTGTGAAAGATAGAACCCAGGTTCCTTGCCTCAAAGACATGGTTCCTGTTATAAAAAGGTATTACACTACGAAATATGTAAGAGAACTACAGTCCTTTAGAGATATCTTTAGTTATTTTAGTATCTTTTAGCTCTAGTGGAGCTCAGAAGAGCATTACCTGTAACAAAAATTAAAAGTACAAGTTTATAATTTCATGGTGAAAATGCTGATAGATCTGTCCATCTTTGAAAGAAAAAAAAGCTTTGTTCATGTTCTGTCATTTAATCTTTCCTAACCTTGATGCAATATATTGGATCTACGTTCCTTTTACTATTACTGAGATCGAAGGTCTTTCTACACGTTCATGCGCAGTGAACTCAGAGAGCGCTTCACGCAGCACCAGACAACCTGCACTGCCTCCGTGCGTGGCCACCTCTCGTTTGCCGTCTTGCGTTTCCTCTTGCTGCGGACAACGTGCGTGTTTGGTGTTAGCGTGGGACAGCTCGTGTGCTAATGCCAACGTCTTGAGTTTATGACACGCTGCTTTCTAGTGTAGAGAAAGTAAAGGTTTGCGACCTTATGGAAACCCTCTTTATAAACGTCGTAAAACATAGGGCTTTTAATATAATGGTATATAGTATTTACATACTTCTGGTGACGTGTAAAGACACTTTATATGAGAGTGTGCAGGAAGTCCAAAGGAAGAACTAGAAAGTAGAGTATTTCCAAGACTATATACAAATACCTAATCTGCTGATCAATGAAACTGTAAAGCCAACTCCTTCTATCCCTAATTATGAAATTGCGTTCTTTGTCTATAGTGTGATTAGTTGAATAAGGAGGGCAAATGAAATTATTTGACTTAAATTCTGCAATGGTGGTCTGTCTTGTAGATTTGGATAATCGGTATGCAGCATTCGAGTTTCTAAAACAATAAGCTGCTTTTATATTACTGTCATTTGGAAAAGCATATGCTCCTAGTAGCTCTTTCCTTTTCTGTAGGTATGGGTTAAAATGTCTAAATGTGAAAATTTAAAATATTATTTAAAAAGGAAAAAAAAACAAAAAACCAAACAGTTCCAGCCTGATACCTTGCACAATATGCCAGGAATCAGCCTGAAGCAAATTTTAACATTCACATTATAACCCTTTGAAAGTAGGGATGTATAATGGGAACACTGACAGACCCTGAATGACACTTACGTTGACAGACAGTAGCACCACTAGGCACCCATAATTAGATCTTTTGTGTGCTTGCAGTTAGCTAAAAAATGCTCTCTAGTTTATTAGAAAAAGTATTTCAAAATTAATCATCAAAAGGCAAGTTGTATACTGATGGTAGAAATAAAAAGGAATGTAAAAATAACGTTCTTAATTTTAAATTCATTATGATGGTCTGTTAGGTTTTCATGTAAAGACACCCCATTGACTAGAGATTTCATTCAAAGATATCCATCTGACACGACTCATCTATATAATGAATTTTGGAACATAGGCTTTACTTTTGTCTTGAAAATATATGTATATATACTCAGTGCATGTTTTTGTGGAGTTTATTAGACACTGTACCAAATGGTTAGCTTACTACGACACATGTGTGTAGCTTCTGCGTAAATTCTTATGATAGTTTTGGCTTCTTTGAATTCCTGAATATTTTCAAATTTGCACAGGTTTGCAATGTAATGCATGTGAGTTGAAGTGTGAGCTGAGGTATTTTGTACACAGTAGTTGCACTATTAATCTATAATGCTCTTGTATTCTTAAAAATACAAAAGCTTCTGTAATACATTTATTAATTTTAATTACTCTTATTCTAGAAGAAAAATTTAGACTGTGATCATCTGCATTGGAACAGGAGCAAGAAACAAATTTTCCAATTTTTCTGTTTAGCCAGTTATTTTCTAGCCAGTTATTTCTTACAGTGGTCCCCATACTACGGAGAAGCTCAGAATGTTATCTGAAAATCACAGTTCACGTCAGAAGGCAATGTTTTGAATTTCTGTGTTGTTCATAAGAAATAAAGTAAATAGCTGGGTTTGTGGGATGATCAAAATTAATAGTAGGCCAAGAAAGCATTTTGTTACATATAAGATGTAATGACATAAACTTATTGCACACTGGAGGTCACCCTTGCTACTCCAAATTTTTTTATGTTTTTCTAAAAAAAAAAAAAAGGCAAGCAGCCTGTGCATCTTTTAATATGCATGCTGAGCTTTTTAAAATACTTCAAGTAATAAAACAAGTCTGTGTTTGGGATTGTGTTAACTCTTTAATTGGTTAAGCAGTATGCAGTACAGATACAGACCTTTGGAAAAACTTTTCAGTGTATGTGTTCAGATGAAGTCCCATGAGGATTCTATAGCCAGTATTGAATCCTCTGCTACGGGCAATTGTTTTATCACTCTCCAGGAAAGCTAGTTTAAAGCTTGTTCTAGGACATCCAGCGAAATTGCCATTACTTTGCTAGATTACCATAGGGACCCACCCATAGCTGTATAGAAGTATTAAATTACCATCAAAATAACTGTTATGTCCTTATATAGGTGCAATTAAATGTTTTATTCAGTTGATGAGCAAAGTGCAACTTTTACTGTTGATTAGCATAAGAACAGAGCTGAAAGGTCTTGAGAAAGCCCGTCCACTGTAGCAATAGGAGTCTCAAAGGAGAAGTTTAAAATTAAATCAATGTCCTTATATTTTCAGTCTTTTCCATGTCAGAAATCCTTCTGATAGATCAGAATGTAAATAGAATGTTCTCCAGCCAAGCAAGGTCTTGACAACTCACATTCTACAAGAGTTGAACAAAAAAAATTGAAACAGAATATTCTCTTTTTCAGTCATATGAGATAAGTGTTTCTCACTCACAGAAAAATGTAAGATCATGGAAAGTCCAGCTTACTCATTTCTAACAAATCTAATAGAAATATTTTCTACTAAAACATCACGTTGTACCTTCCATCCTACCTATCCAGAGGAGATACAACACTTAACGAATACTAATTGACAAAGCCCTGTAAAACTTTGTGAAGTTCTTTGGAACAGTGTGGCAACTGTTTTCACTTTAGCAACTGAGACACACAAATTCAGACTAAAAAAAAGTCAGATTCCTCCATGGTCTGCACAGCCTGTTAGCCATACACACATAGTAGCTGCTTTACTGAATCAGATCTTATGTACTTGGTACCAATATCTTGTCTCTAACAGTATCTCATTCCAGTGACTTCAGAGGAATCTGTGATAGATTTTCTAATAAAATAACTGTGATTTAACCGTTGTGATGTTCAGTATTATGACCCAGGTTTTGAGGCTTACTGGCCTGTCCTTCTGACCATGAGTAATCAACTTTCTTCATAGAGCCCTCTGTGGCTCTCCATGTTCTGTGTTTTAATACTTCAAATTAATTTGTCAAGGAAAAATGTTTGTCAAAATTAAAGATATATTGCAAATTTATTGCTAATATACTGGAGGATATACTTTACTGGAAAATCTTGTGATGTTTAAACAGAAGCGTCTAGGTTTTAGGTTCCGTGTTAGAAAGTTGGATCACAGTTGCCTTGCGTTCCCCTAAACATCAGCCTTGGTTAGATGCACTCAAAGAATTAGCTGCTTCTTTCCTACCGTAGCAATTTAGCAGCTCCCACAATGCCTGTAATGCGATAGCTGCTGTGAGTGCTGTGAAGCACCATTCCTCTCTAGGGTTTTGAAGTCTCTGAGAGAGCAGATTATAGTCTCTACTGACTTTTCCTGAGTCTCTGGGAGGGCTAGGCAAGAACAAAATGTTCCCTGTGCCCTTCTCACATCCAAACCCATAAAAGGTCTTTTCTCTTGCTTTTCAGAAAGAGCAGAAAACTAGCATTCTACCAGAACCACCAGTTAGTATTCTCTACACTGCAATCCAAATTTGAAAAAATACTTGCCCACAAAGAACTTCTAGTGTAAACAAAGCTTGTCTTATAAATTAATCTACAATAAAGGCAGCCGTTTGTCTTTCCTAGCACATGTTAGCTCAGGATCCTGTGGACTTTCCAGCTGGAGATATTTAATCACTCAACACCTGCCATCCAGACTTTTCATGCTGCTCCACATGATGCTTCCACTTTGCAATGGAGTCTGTGTGAAGGGGTGTATAGGAGCTGAATATCCCAGTTCTGTGCTCTTCCGTAACCCTAAGTGAATACCTAGGTGAGGTTTTACTAGTCACCTTCACTGGGAAGGCCAAAGAGAGAAAAACAGGCCAAGGGATCAAAGTAGACCCAAAGTATTTGCTTCTTATTTGCAACAGTTGAAGGCATTACTTTAAACAATTCTCCATAAAAATCTACATAGGGTTACAGAACCTAAAGGGTAATTTCTTCATATATTGGGTAATTGTAGCGGTAAAGGTCTCCCTGATACCCGTTGCCCTCTGCTATGTATTTCAAACTGTATTCTTTACATCACTTGCCAAAATGCAATTTCTGATATATCATCCTATTTCTTATAGTTTCTGAAACAACTATTTGAAAGTTTGAATTCTGTTTTCTCATCATAGTGCTTTTCTGCACTAAGTAGGATATGGCAGTCCCTTCCTTTTTATCATCTTGTGTTGGAGAATATTGTTGGAAAATATTGTTTTATTCATAGGATTCATCAACATGTCTGCAGGAGAGATTGCTAACAACCAGAAGAGTCTAAAGTGTGCTGCTTGTGGGAAGTCTCACCTTTAGCCTCACTTACTTGTGAAATCCATGCTACAACTGTACACATAATAGAGGCTGGAGGGGCATTCAAACAGTGTGTAGTACAGGGTACCGTCTTCCCTCTTGCTTACCGATCTACATTCTGTACCCAGGAGGGAAAACCTTCGCTGCTGGACCGGATGACAGAGACAGAATAGTCCAAAGTAACTCAGGGAAGACGTGTGACCCACCCCCCTCAATGCATTTAGCCAGCAGTTAGAAGGAGAAGAAACTTGGAGCTGTAGCAGGGCCTCAAGCATACAATAAAATTACTTTATTTAAGTCTTGTAATATCATAACCTGTAACTGTCAGCATACAAGCCGTATAAGGAAAGTGTTGTCCTTTTGTTTGGCTTTCTGCTAATTCATCATAACTTACAGTTAGTCTTCAGTAAAATATTAATTTCTTTTGGAAGATAAAATTGATCCTGATTTGTAGCTGATATGCTACTGTAAAATACTGTAAACATGGTTGCACTAACAAGGTAAAATTTTACCATGAGTTTATTCTGTGGGGATGGAACAATAAAGTCACAACTCTGAAAGAGACATGTGAATGTTATGTAATATTATCATCATCAATTAGTAAAAGATGCCTTTCCAGTAGCTTCAGCTGAACAGATAATGAAGAGGTGGAAGATGGGAGGAGAATTTGTCATTAACTGAGAAACAGGAATGCACTCCTTCCCACCAGTTCCCCAAACAAGAACTTTTTTTTAATATTCTGGCAGCACGCCAACATGAGTGAGTCAGGCTTTCCAGCTGCCAATTAAAGCAGTCTAGTCCATTTCCTTGCCAAAATGAAGCAGTGGCCCAGTAAAAGTATTCGCAGTTCAAACTGTTTCTTCAGAAGACTCCTAGACTATTGAGAATTTTTTTTTTTCCGTGACTTGAACCAACAAACAAACAAACAAAAAAAGCCATAAAAGAATGCATTCTGAAGGTGAGATTACACAGGATCTGTAGAAATGTGATGTCTTAATGTATGAATTTATATAAACCAGTAGTAAAATTTTTAATCTGTAATAATTTCCTTAAAATTGCATATGCATTGAGATCACTGAGTCATACCTAAAAGCAAAATGCAATCTGTGAAAAGTAACACAGTTAAATAAACTGTATTCAAGACATACAGTCAGTCTGTATTCTCACTTAGAAGAGACAATAGACAGACACAATTAGTAAAAATTAAACAAGTGGAAGAGTCAGTAGCCTACCCATGGTATTGGAAGATAAATTAGAGTTTAGTTGCTGTAGATTTGTAGAAAAAATGGCAAGACAGCATAGAGAATCTTCATATTCCATGACAACATGATCTCTCATCTTAAGACAGCTTCTGAGATACTTACCATGTCTTTATAAATAGAACTTACTGCATCACAACAAGAAATAACCAGAATCTTATAGTTAGATCTGTATGAGTTCTGGGTTTTTATGAGAATGACGAGAAATGAAAACTTAAAGCGATATGTAATGTGTTTCTTGTGGTATTTGTCATTTTATGATGGCACATTAAAAAGCCATGGATGACATCAAATCTATTTTTAGTTATTCTGAATTCTCCCTTCATACTAAGATGAAAAATCCTTAGCCAATATTTGAGCTATTTCCAGTCTTCATAATCCACAATTTAAATTATATTTTCCTCAGTGATTAATTGTCATAATTAGAAGTAAAAATGTTCATGTAAGCAGAAAATAACTCCCTTACAACAGAATGGAGCTAGTCAAAGAATTTAAGATGAGAGAAACACTAGTAATAAATTGCAGATGTTGAAATAAGGTAAATTTTTGCTGAATGAAGAAGCCTATAAGGAAAAAGTAACAAAAATGCTTAATAATGATGGAAGTGGTTTTAATTATTACCCAGTCTGTGTGGCAACCTACATGGTTATTTTTGAAAAAAAGTCTATCAGTATTATGGACACATAAAAATACAACGAAATTAAGTATGAATAAAAATCCATTTTCTTTGTTATTCATGCCAGCTAATTACATCAAATCTATCAAAAATGCTGAAGATGTTATACTGGTAGTTTTAGTCAATAGGTGAATAAATCAGTTGTACAGGTTAATCTGGCTCTAAATTTCACAGTTCATGCATTGTCAGTACCTAAGGATTTCATTTTTCGCAATATTTTATTTCTTACTCAGAACATTATGGCCGCAAAACCAAAATATGTAAAGAAAAAGTTAAGGCAGTACATTTTAGGATACAAGGTCATGTATTTTAGATCTTCGTAGAAACAGTTTTTTCTTTCTCTGACTGACTCCAGTGTAGGGCAAAGCTAATATTTTAGTGTGCATTTATGTTCCAGATATGCTATTTCTAAATATCCTTAATATCTGATGCTTCTCTTTGGAAATTTGCCTCACTTCTGCAAAGGTTTTTCTAAGTTTCAGTTATCAAATCTTTATTTCCTAATAAATGTGGGCTTTTATCTGGAGGTAAATGAAGAGTCAAGTTAAATATATATATATATATGCTGAAGATCATGTCTTTGAAACCTGAAGCAGAACATTTAGTAGTGTGTCAGTCTATGAAGCTAGTAAGTGTGTTTCTTTTCTTATTCTTTTTACAAATGGGAGTGTGTGTTCAGTGGAATACCTAAAAATATTTATAATGTTCCTGGGGTTCTTTGTTTAAAAACATACTAGGCTCTGTAAATTTATGGAGCAAGATGTATGTACCAGTAAATATAGATAGTGTTTTGTTACATATAGAAGTATGTATCAGTATACATATTACTTATAACAATACAGTGTTGCAGAAGTGAACTTTGTACTTGGAGTGATGGGATCAGGACATGGTTTAGTGGGCATGGTGCTGTTGGGTTAATGGTTGGACTTGATCTTGAAGGTCCTTTCCAACCTTAGTGATTCTGTGATTTCTGATGATCTGTAGCTCCTAGGGGAAGGCAATTTGCAGTCTCAGACTAACCCCAAGAAAGCTTTTTTCTCTTTTATGAAAGTTTCTTTAGGCTAGGACACCACTCATTCAGCCAATTTTGGGTAACCCTGGTCTGACCTCATGGCTGACCCTGCTTTGAGCAGGAGGTTGGACTAAAGACTTCCTAAAGTCCATTCCGACCTGAATTTTCCTACGATGTTATGATTGTCCACCAGGATTGGAAGAAGTTTCCTGGCAACAAGAAACTGAAGGCATTATTAATGGATGAAACTTAATGTCAGGGAAGAATCCAAGAGTGCTTCTAATTTATGAATCTAATTGACCGATATTATGTATGTCTCCCTTAAAGCAAAGGAAACTGTACATTCATAGTGAATCCTTTGAAATGCTTTTTCTCTGCTCATCCATCATGGTCTTCATCCCCCTTCACGCAGCTCTCTCTCTCTTTATTTCTGATCTGATCTCATCCATTGACTGGCTGGTAGGTGATATTGATATAACTGTAGATGATGATGGATAGGTAGCACTGTAACATTATCAATATACTGCTGGTCTGTCCTTCTGTGATCATTCAATGGGTGCACGCAGAAATGAAAAGAAACACAAAGTTGTGGGACAGTATATTGTCTGGAAATAGAGGGAGGCATGTCGAGGAATGACTTACTCCGTTTTAGTAAGTTAACCGGGAATTCATGCATCTCTCTTAAGAGGAATAGCCATTATTTATAGTTAGTAGTATTATGAGTTATGGCAACAGCATTAATGCTGTGGAGACATCCCAAGATTAAAATGAATGTCAACCCTATCCACCAGTAGAGAAAATTAGACAGCAGTGCTACTACCAGCTCCATAGCCTGTACCATTTGTACTGAGACTATTTATTCATTAGACCCACTTCCTTTGGCTTTTCAGTAAGCTTTCCAGTTTGTCTGAGAAACGGAAGGTTAATGGTAAGCAACAGTTAACATGAATTAGTATAATCTCAGTACACTTTTACCAAACTTTCATTCTAGCATTCCTTCATTTTTGAGAGAGGAAGAGAAGCTTTTTTCCTGAAGTGGTATGTTCACTGTTCCAGTCAGTACTGACAATTGATATTTGTTACTCAGATGTAAAGCAGAAAGACACTAGTGAGATTGACAAATACTGGACTGAAACCCTTTTGTTGCATAGTACTACCTGAAGGGTAAATGCAAGGAACTGTGAAAATGTTAGATCACAGAAAAACAATTTATTGAGAAGTCTTCTTCAATACTCCTTTGCAATTCTGCTTAGAACACAATAATGGTTTCACAAAAAATGCTTCTACAAATATATTAACAA
>NW_010559068.1:0-1409 GCF_000687285.1 Phaethon lepturus
TCCAGCCGCCCCGCGCCCGGCCCGCCTGCGTGTGCTCAGCGCTGCCCCTCTGCCATCCCGCCTCCCTCCCGACCCGCTTCAACCCCGCGCCGTCTCCGGTGAGTCGTGCCCAGAGGCTTTGCCGTGCTCGGGAGCCGGGCGGACCGAGCCCTAGCCTGATGGCCAGACCTCTCCTCGCTCTTACAAAATAGGCTTGTGAGAACAGAAATGTTTTGGGGAAGGGGCTGTGACCTTTGGGATGGCCAGGGGTGGCACACCAGCGCGCCTCCATGCCCTGGCCCCGCCGGGAGGCTGTCCCCTCCTGCAGCTGCAAACATCTGCACCCAGAGGTTCCTGGGTGCCGGCAGGATCAGGGCAGGTCATCACCTTCCACAAACACCTTGGGAAATACGAGGTGCTTATTTTATTTGTTTTTTTAAAGAGCGTTGCTGTTAATTGGCTCCTGATCTACCAGGTTCCCCAGCTTTGAACGTTCCCAGTAAGCCGGGAAAGATCCCCCCTGTTCGGTAGCCCCAGGCGAGGCAATAACCTACCGGAGATACTTTCTCATCTATGGGCAGCTTTGCTATAAGGAACATGTTTAATAAATCATAAGGCCGGTGAATTCCTGGGATTTTTATTGCTTCTGTAAAAATGCAGTTTTGATCAGTCTGTGAGGGACACTGGGAAACAAAGCTGCTCCTTTCAGAGCTGGATCCTATGAATTTAGGACACTGAGCTGGCAGCGGGGCCGGCAGCTGCGAAAAAAGCAGTGCCGTGGTGGGTGGTGGGAGATGGGGGTCCCGGGGCCATCTCCCACTGCACTTGCGTTTTCTGCCTCTGCCTCAGCTCTTTGAGGGACCGAATATAAACCGGGTGCCTGGAGCCCCGTCTTGGCATTTCTTGTGCGCCGGGGCTGTGGATGCGACCGCGTGCGCAGAGCTTGGAGCTGAGGCAGCAATGCCAGGGGAAACATCACGCTGGAAACCCAGCGAGGCTGCGCCAGGCTTCGAATTGCATTTTTCCTCCTTGTCCTGTTGCGCAGGGGGAAAAGCAGCAGCAAAAAACGAACTGCTGAAAAACAGGAGAGATTCTCGGAGGAAGAATCGCCCAGTTTCCATCAGCCACGCTGACCCGATCCCCCCGACAGCGGGGCAGCGGATTGCCCCGGCGTGTTTGGGCAGAGGAATGGAAATGAAGCCATTTTTTTAAACTTATTTGTTCCAAACTGAAAGCTGGGGTTTAGGGGTGGGAGCTGAGCCGAAATGGGAAAGGCACAGGGAGACGTGAAGCCGAGAGCTGTCAGGAGCTCACGGCCAGGGGTCGGCTGCGGATTGCCGGGGTGGAGGGCGCCCGGCTCTGCCCCAGCTGCCTGGCTCGAACCGAACGCCCAGCTGCCCCCGGCCGCCGAGCTGCCCTGCAGAAGTGGC
>NW_010559068.1:1422-1692 GCF_000687285.1 Phaethon lepturus
TTTCCCCCGTCCCCTGCCATGCCTTTGTTTTAGGCTGCAAGGAGCCTGGCTGCAATAGCAGAGGCAGGGAGGGAGCTTTTCTTTGTACGGGGAAGCATTTAAATTCTTTACAGTGATTCATATATTCCATTCATATGAAACACAGTCCTGTGGAGTGTGAATGGGGACTGCTGGGGGATTTTTTTAAGGCAATAAGCCCTGGAAGTGTCAAAAGTTATTCACACCTTGGTGAAATCAAGGATATTTCTGTCCGTGGCTCTTGGCAGGGGG
>NW_010559068.1:1787-2088 GCF_000687285.1 Phaethon lepturus
GTAAGCATTTCTCGGTGTTTTCTCAGTGGCCAGAGGGGCCCGGTGTGGGCTGTGCCTGGGAGTCATGGGGTGGCCCCCGGTCCTTGGTCCCACAGGGGTTTGGACACCCGTGGGTCATGCGTCCAGAAAGCCACGAGGGCTGGAAAGCAGCCGCCTCGGTGAGCCTGTGGCTGGATGAGATGCTGCCCCTCGCGCTTCACCGCTCGCGGGGCGGTCACCAAAGCTGTGACCAAAACTGCAGGCTGTGCCCGCCGGGGCAGAACCTTGCCCCATCTGCCCCCCATCACGGGGCTGCATGCCA
>NW_010559068.1:2220-2496 GCF_000687285.1 Phaethon lepturus
CCCAGCGAGGGGACGGGGCGTGCGGCAATCGCTGCCTCGCAGGAGCTGCGGCAAGTCTTCACACAGCCGGCGCAAGCGGTGCCCCTCCATCGGCTGCCCCGTGGCGGCTTTGCCCGTTTCAGTGCTGAGAAACCCCTTCCCCTCCTGGGCCTTTTGGGGGGTGCTGCCCGGGGCAGCCAGGCTGGAACTCCGGTGAGGGGCTCCGGGAGTCAGGCATGGCCCTGGGGGCACTGACGTGCTCTGGGGGGCTGCCAAGTGCCTGCTGGGGAGCATTAG
>NW_010559069.1:0-6693 GCF_000687285.1 Phaethon lepturus
GGAAGGCAGCGTCCCCTCGGGAGGTTTCGGAGCCTGACATCTGCCTGGAGCGGAACCCCGCTGCTGCCTGGCGGCCCCAGCCTCTGAAATGGGTAAAACCACGCCTGGGTGCTGACGCTTTGGGTTGCGGATGCTCATTTCTGCATCTGAGTCGTTCAGCCTACTCGGCGCTGCTGTGACTGGCCACAGAGATGTTCCTGGTGAGACAAAACGCCTTCAGAGAGCAATGTCTTCCATCTGGGGTATTAAACTAAAAGATGGGAACCCCTTTTTCTTTTTCTGCATAGTTCTGTCATGCATTGACAGGTGATCTGGGAAATATCTTTTAACTCCTAACAATGAACATTGCAGTTCTATGAGTGAAAAAACTACTCAGGGTTGACTCAAAGTGAAAATATTTCTCCAAAAAGTGAAAAAGAAATCCTCAGATGAGCTAGGTCATCTGGAAAATTCCACTTGATCAGAAACTATGCATTACATAACCCACTCTAATTCATTAAAAAACCCCAGATGTCAAGAATTTACAAAATTAAAACAAAACTTCTGAATTTATTGGAATACTTTTCCCAAAAAACCCTACATATTTTTCCCTGCCAAAAGTGTTCACAGGGTTTAAGTATTTTCATCCACATCTAAGAACAATTTCCCCCCACTTTATCTGCCAATGTAAGATTTACTTTCTGAAAACAATTTGCCTTAATTGTTATCAAACATAGGATGATTTTGGCTAGACGCTCACACTCAATACATTTATGCCTGTGTAACCTTACCTGAATCACTTTGTATTCATGTATTTACAAATTGGCTGAGCCCACGCACTGCGGTGCAAGACCTAAACATTTGAGCCAGACAAAAGGTCATTATTACCACCGCTGTGATGACAGATATGGAACTCTTGCACTTGTTCGTACTTACAGAAGGAATGCCCTAAATCAATGGGAGCCTGTTGTCTGGCAATGCCCGTATTAAGTGTCGCTACTGCAAATTCTGCAAATGGATTTGGGAAAATACGTGCCTCGCTGGTTAGAAGTGAATGATGTAGGCAGCTGGAAGGAGCACGGTCTCTCTGAGTTACCAACGGGGATTCTCGGAGGCCAAACTCTCACTTGAGTCGCGTGGTGCCATTTCTCTGTTACTCCGAAAGCTGGTGAGAACCGCAGGCAGATGATTGACAAGGAGCTGTTCAAAGGAACACGCTCAACAGCATAAGCGAGATTTGTGAAGGGCGATGCTAAGGAAGCATCTGCAGAAAGAATGGAAAACTGGCAATCAGCATTTCTCATTGATGTTGGCTGCTGCAGCAGTGACTCATTGGGGAGTGCCTGGAACGCTGCGTCTGGTTTGCGTTTCACTTTCCCCATCAATCTGATTAGTAAGGTCAGCTACACGTGTCATGGGGTGAGCCACCACAGCTAGCATTTCTTATGGACTAGGGTTTTTTGGATTTAATCATTAGAGCAATAGTTCAGATATACATAGCTGTGTCATCATTTGGCTCCTTTATATCCCTGATAAACTGTAGCGCTTATCAGTCTGGTAAATGCTGTTCGTCCTGCCACACCTGTCTCCTTCACAACTTCACACCTCACACTTTTAGGTTTGGCATCTCTTCTTTTCAAATGCTGGTGTGCTGGTAAACACAGTGATCATTACAAATGGCAAAGGTTGAACGACAGCATGTATGAAGCTAAGATTTCAGAAACGTTCAAAGGAGATTGGCTGCCACATGAAAAGAAATAATCCAGGATAACAATAGTTACTGCTGATGTGCTTTTGAAATAGTTATATAAATAAATAGTTATATAAAACATTTTAGGATTTAAGGCAATCTCTTACTAGAGGTTATGAGATGCCTAATAAGGAACAATGTGTTTGGTACCTAGCTAAAACCATCTTTCTCCTGCCTTGCTTTGAAGGTCTTGGATCACTCCTGGAGATAGAGGGATCATTGACTGACCAAAGGTCTCACCTGGAATAGTATTTCCAATGGTTCAATAGCCTGATTGTTCAATAATTTAGCTGGCATATGGGTAACTATAGTAGAGAAGAACATTCCTAACAACAAACCGTTTTCTTTCATATTATTTCCACCAAATGAGAGTATTGTATCCAGCAAAAAGTTCCATTGTTCCAGCAAGCTACAATTTTGTCCGTTATTTGGTATTTTCTTCCAACTCAGGTTCAAGTTCCAGGAGGACATTACAGTGATTACAATCTGAGCATATGGACTTCTGGCCTCAACTCATCCTGCAGGCATGACTTTGGAAGTTTACCTTTCCAAACCTGTTTGGTCTGATTTGTAGCTGTCCACTGTGTTTATCTTTGCATAACTGCTTTGCAGTCAGTTTATGAATTCTGGATTAGAAAGAACTCAATACCTCAAGTGAAGTCCTGTTAAAACCACCAAGTTTTTTCCAAGCCAGTACAATTTGCATAATTTCCCCAACAGAAACCACCTTTCAGGCATATGCTGTCCTTGACACCAAGCTGAAGGCCATCTGAAATGTCAAACCCGGGATTACTGGAAACAGATTTGGACTGTCTGGGAGTTTGGCAGAGGTTACCGTGCCATGGGATTTTGACTCATTTGGCAACTGGTATAGGGTAGTCTGAAACTCACTTTACCTAATCTGTGCTCAAACCCGAGTGTCAGCAAGGGGCTGAGGTTCAGGACATACTTTACACAACTATTTCTGACATCTGTGTCCTGCAGCTTCCATTGCTAAAAACAAGCCATCCCTTGCCTTGCCTTTTGCTCAATGACAGCAGTTGTCATGAGGTAATCAACCTTATTTTTAAGTTTCTGAATATTTCTGTGACTTGAAATGGGGTACCCTCATGCAGTCTCGTGCTTTATAACTCTTCACGGGTACTTCCAGCCACTTTCTCCCTCCTGCAAGGGAATTTTCTGTCTGTTCTCTTTTGCTTTCAGCCAAGGACAAACTTGCCTGATTAACTGTACATGTATGTGCATGTTTGTACAGCTCAAACTGGAAGTGACATTTCTACTATTTAATTGCCAACCCTGAAAAAGACTCATCTTTTTAAGCACTCTGTTTTTTCTTCATTCTACTACAATGCACAATGTTTCCCTTGTGTTATTAAAATAGACAAACTGTGGAGACTGTGGTGACTGAAAGGAGAGTTTGGCTGCAAAAGAGCTGTTCTTGTCATGACATACTCATGGCCAGGTCTGTTTTTAGCATCCGTAGTAAAACCGTAAGTCACAGCTGTGAAAATAATATGTAGGCATCATGAGGTCGAGAACATACACACACATCCTTAAAGAAAATTAGGTAGTCCCCACAGCATGTTATCATTTGAATGGCCTTTTAAATAAAGAAATATAACCAAAACCTAAGAGAAGCTAAGATTTTTCTTTGACACTTGGCTAATTAACAGTAACTTGAACATTTCTTTAACTGACTATCATATTTCTCTCTTTAGCATAGACTGGACAGGACATGAATGCGCCAGCTGTTATGATCAACTCCTTGGAAAGCCAAACTATTTCTTATTCTGGCTTTATTCCTTTGTTCTCTACTTTGAACAAAAAGTCCAATAAGGCATAAGAAACTTTCTGAAGGTGCATCTACTTCTCCCTCTTGTCCAGCCACAGCCCCACTGTGTGTAAGACATGACATGACTCAGGTTGTTTCTCAAGCCACACGACTGGCTCTGTTTGGTCTGAACTAGTCTCATCCTAAAGTTAGCTTTTTTCAGAACCAATTTTTGTGTTGTTAAATTTGTTTCCTGGGGTCATAGAGTCCATGCCGACATTTTCAGGTGGGGTTAATGATTTAATGTGACTCATATGTCAGTGCTAACTCAGTCAGGTCTCACAACAAATCCAACTGATGACTCAGGAAGCCTTTTTATCATTGTATTTAGATGATGTGTGCTTACAGTGCCCAAGATTTCTAAAAGAAAGAGAAGTAATATGTATTTGGCAAGTTTTTTGTCCCTACTATCTCTTTTCAACTCTGTGAAGTGATTAGATAGCCCTTATCAGAAATAGACCACATCTCCCAGAAAATAACAGGTTATGGCCTCCCTGCTGCTGATAGTGGGTTGGGTTTAAAGAGGACATAATGGTTAATGTTTTTGCAGTTAGCATGTGACTTCAGCTGGAGGGGACACACAAGTAAGAAGAGAAAGGGGATCTGTGTATCATGTGGCACCGTCAGGGTTGCTGAGTGCAAAAGACGGAATAATTTCATCTAAGCTTATTCAAACCCAACAGAAAGGAACCCACCAATTTTAGTAAGCTTTGGAAACCACCTTTAATGTGCAAGAACATTATAGAAATAGTGTTGTGTTTTGCAGGTGATAGTGTCCACAACCTTGGCACTCAGATTCGTGCTCAGAGAAGAACGGGCCCCAGCTTAGATGTACAAGTGCATCCCAGGTCCATGCGAGGGTGAGACCTTTTCCTGAACTCTTCAACCTGCTCCCGATTTCCCTGGGGTATGGTACAAAAAGAAGCCGTAGGACATTCCAGGTAAATGCAGTCACCAGTTTAGATGTAGCCAACAAGAACTACTAGTTCCACTGGAGAAACGTTTATTCAGTAGAATACCTTCAAGTACATTTCCTTCTTCATTTCTGAAAATGAGCTATAATAGCTTTCTCTGGACATAACCAAAAGGCTACCGAATGCTGCAACTAGACACTGAAAGCTTTCTTACCATTCTTTTTTTTCTTTAACAACAACTACAAAGTAAGAACCTGGTTATGAAGCATTGAATGTAATTAATTCTCAAAATGGCACTGAGCAGGGATTACGGTAGATATGATTTCCACATGTCACTGTCCCTGTTGATTTGCCAGAGGCAGAGATAGTATAAACAGAAGCTGGGTTTTTGGTCAAAAGTAATGAATGAGCTTGAAATGTTGGGTCATAATAGATAGCACATATCTATATGTATGGGCACAGAGCTGAGACTGGGGGTGGCTCATAAAACTGGACTTCTTTAGCACATATTAGTAGCAGCTTAAATATCATGTTATATAAATGTGAGTCTTTGTTATGCTGGTGAGAGACAGGGACCATTTTTTATGGAAAAAATTTGGTTGGAAACTCTAAGACCACCTTTATTGTATTTGTTGATCCTGCAATTTCATATTAAAACACTTCAGAAGAGTGATGTTGATATTTACCTAACTCCGGATTTTTAAGAGTTATAAATAACTGGTAGGAAGTACCACACGTACCACTAGTTTGTATAATATTTAAACGAGGTCAGTGTGCAATGAACTCTTCAGGTAACGGAGTCCAGTAGACAATTATTGCCTGACACTTCAGTTTTCTATTTGTATAATTTGACCTTTTAATTGAGCACTTAACCTGAAAGTTTACACAGCTTGGGGCCACTTTTAGGTAAAAACACCATTATATATAGTCTTCTCCAAATTTCCAATTAAAAGGAAAAAAATTGAAAAATGCAAGAGTTTTCATTTAGCTGATGACTGGTGTTAAGGCTCACAGGACAAATACGGGGTGTTTTTCACCTCAAGCCATAGTGCCCTATTTTCTGGCAGGGCAGAATGGGTCACGTACTCATGTTAGTGTTGGGACAGGCTGCACTCTTTGGCCTTTCCCTTATCGCGTAAGGGATTCATGCTGTATATTTGTTCTGCACGCACATAGTAGACCCAGCGTGAGCTAGGTTTCTGTGCACGCTTAACACGACTATATTTCATGTTTTCTGAAAACTCAATGCTTTCCTGGAAGCACTGGATTCTCCATGTATGTGCAGCTAAATCGTTCAGCAAATTCTTAAGGACATGCCGGGGAAAGGCTGCTGCCCATACAATGGAGCCCGTCTGCAACCTGCTCCCTGCGCGTTCCCAAATTGCCCGCAAGAAAAGGCGTTTCCAAGACTGGGCTGAGTACTCTTTTAATTGTCTTGATGGTCTAGATACTGCCTGCAAGCTGTAGGCTGAGCTGCATACCTAGAGATTGAGACTGGTTATAAAAGAGAATTCAGCTGAAAAGTTTGTTTAGAAAAGCCAGGTCTCGATAAAAAAAAAAAAAAAATTCTTTGTGTATTTTCTGCAGCAGCTAGTTAATTTTACAGCTCTTAACGGGCTGCACAGCTGGTAAAATGAGATGCAACACTACCAAGGAACTAGCACGGGGTTTCTGAGACCTCAAATTCCAATGTTTTTTTTCCACCCTTAATAGTGTCTAATAAAAGATAAAGGATGAGAAGCAATCTATTTTCCTTTAGATCAACGATCGTTGAAAGCAAGGGCAATGCTCTTACTCATAAGCAAGCTCGATAATCCCAGCAAACTCACTCCATTCTCAGGGATGAATATATCCCAGTTCAGATCATGCAGTTCATTGCTGGTAAGAAGGAGGGACAAGCTTTTGCAATAAGTTCCTATGAGTTGATCATCATTTTCTAATAGCTT
Organism: Phaethon lepturus; assembly: GCF_000687285.1. Lineage (NCBI taxonomy): Eukaryota > Metazoa > Chordata > Aves > Phaethontiformes > Phaethontidae > Phaethon > Phaethon lepturus. Next base: position 6,421 of record NW_010559069.1, read on the forward strand.
TTTTCTAACAGGTTGCCCAAGGAAATTAAAGAAACCCCCAACTAGACTTTTCCACAGCACTGACTACCCAAGGCTTTTGTTGGCCACAACAAGCCTGAACTTGGACGGCTTTGTGCAACATGTAGATAGAATGGGCAGTGGGGAGAATAACTGAAAATGCAAAACCAAACTCAGGGTTTAGGATGTGGGATTTAGGATGCTTCTGCTTTGGGTGAGAGAGAGTGAAAGAGAAAGAAGTTTGACACAGAACCAGCTCTAGCAGAAAATTCTCAG
>NW_010559069.1:6724-8427 GCF_000687285.1 Phaethon lepturus
TAGGGAAATCGGGAAGAAATGGTTGTGGGAGATAATTTTTATAACAGTTCTCAAAACATTGGTGTGGCAAAGGAAAAACAGTGGCTATAAAGACTTTCATGTCTTCGTTGCCAGTTAGACTTGGGCTATTTTCAGTAACCCCTGTGCAGTAAGAAGTGGTCTGGGCTAAACCCTCACTGGGCAAGATGTCCACTGTCCTTACTGGCAGTTCTAGCCAAATAAAGAAGCAATTAACATGCAAAATTAATGATAGCCTCTCTTCAGAGAAAGAACCAGACCCTTGAGGTAAAGGCTAATGGAGCTTTAACGATGTCTATCTCGAAAATGGAAATTATCATTTCCAGCACAGCCGGCCGTATCCCTTTTACCATCAAAACCAGGAAAGTAATGTTGTGCGTCTGGGATACTGTATGTTGTCATAAGGTGGAGGTATAAAACTAATGGAGACATAAGCTTTAAATCAAAGTATATGTAAAGAATCTTGTGGAGCAAATGTAGTAACTCAAACCTCCTCCTGCTGGGGCTAGTGACAATGACCACATGCATTTCCTTGTGCTCGATCAGTTTTCTTTAATAATAAACCTTTCAACTAAACCGTAAGTGGAAAACAGAGAAAATGGTTGAAAAACACTTTCCAAAGAACAGCACGTAGCTACATTCCTTTTTTCACACACCGCTAATAAATAACTTGCACTGACTTTCCCACTGAGAGTCGGGGTACCGGGCTGGCTCAGAGGAGGCAGGGGCTGTCCATCCCTCTGCGCGAGCGCGTCGTCGGCTCCTGCTTAGCTGGTCAGAGCCGGAGGAGTTCATACGAGCTAGCGAAGGACAGCTGTAATCTACATGCATTTACTATACTGTCATACTATACATTCTGGCTCCAGCCTAGCCCTGACACAGCCACCCCAAACCTAGTGCTGCCGCTAGTCTCATCTTTACCCAAGGGATGGTATCTGTGTGCTCCGAACTGATAAGAGCGGTGGACATCTTGCTCTGAGAGTGCCTGTGAGAAGCAATGTTTAACTTGTAAGAGCAGGGAAGAGCAACCAATTATTCTGTGTGTTTTTATTCTTTGAGTCTCAATCCTCTCCAGTTTGGAAAACTTAAAAACAAAGGATACTTTATTTCTTATGTGAACATAAATATGGATTAATCCCCCTAACCTTACAGGAAAACTGAGGGTGTAGAGAGATCAAAAGGAGGGGAAATCCGCATGGGCCTAGAAAAACGTTAACATTTTTTACAAATAAACATGTGTAGTCAGATGATCAAAGTTGCTGGATTAGATCAAATATTATTCTTGGAACAGAGTAGCAAACACTCCATTTTTGTTTCTTACTTAACCTTTCAAGTAAAAATACCATTAGACAATGAGAGTGTCATATATTGCTCTGGGTCACGCTGACTCCCCCCTGCCGCACCATAACCCACGGTGGCATTTTTGGTTTACGCACACGACCCACATTATCTTTGTGCAGCAAGGCATCTTAAAATGTTCTGGAGCCTTTATTTCCTCTTAAATCATGACTCTTTCCTGCTTTCCAGACCCAAACCAACTCCTATCACGCTAATTTGGGGGAGTCTGGGAGAAACGTGAGCCTGCATCTCTGCATCTGCCGCTTGTCCCTGCATCCCCGGCCCCGGGGAGGCATCCTCCCAACACCCCGTGCCGCTCCTCTCCTCCATCACCGGAGCGGCTGAGG
>NW_010559070.1:0-1065 GCF_000687285.1 Phaethon lepturus
GGGGCCAGCCGTGCCTGCCCAGCAAGAGCCTTCCCCAGCTCCGCTGCAGATGTGCGCTCCGGCACCATGAGCAGGGAGGGTTCAGGCATCTCCCGATTGTGGGCAGCAGCTCCGAGCAGGCGCTCAGCCCCGAGGCCGTGCTGGCTTTGAGCTTGTCCCCAGCCCGCGACTTCATCCCAGAGGATGCCCTGGCACCGTGGTCCCCTGTGCAGGAGGCGGAGGGGCTCGGTCCGTTGTGCGCAGCGTCAGTCCCAACTGCCTTCTCCTCCCAGGTCTTCAATGAAGACGGCACGGTGCGGTACTTCATCGACGCCAGCCAGGAGGACCACCGCAGCTGGATGACCTACATCAAATGTGCACGGAACGAGCAGGAGCAGAACCTGGAGGTGGTTCAGATCGGGAACAGCATCTTCTACAAGGCCATCGAGGTAAGTGGGCCCGGGAGGCAGCCGGGCAACCGCAGGAGGGGAGCGGGGCGCTGGGACCCCCCACCTCACAGACCCTCCCTTGTTCTTTGGGCTGTTGCTGGGGTGTCTGTGGGAGCACAGGGTGACTTTGCCATCCCTGGCACCCAGATCCCCTGGGAAAGGCCATTGCAAGGGGTTCAGGGAGGCCCCAGGGAGCTGCAAGTGGCCCTTCTGCTCTCTGTCACCTTTCGGTGGGCTCATGGGGTGACATGTGCTGAGCAGAGGGAGAGAAAATGCTGCCCAAGCTTGTTTTGGGGTGTAAAGCATAAAAAGATCTGCAATCCTGGCCCAGGTGGGGCTTTGGGCAGGAGCAGGCTTTTGAAGCTCTTTTGAAAAACAGGATTTTGTGCAGCACCTGTGTCTCTGTAGCAGGGTGAAGTTTGGGGGTTTCTGTGGAACCCAGGTGCCCAGTGCAGGCTGTGCCTGACTCTGCACAGCTTTCACCCGGGGGGTCGCAAGCGGCTCCGGCCGCAAACAGAGCGTGAGGGGAGGACGGGGCTGCGGGAGCCGGGCAGGGTGCGGTGCTGGTACAGCTGTGCCCCGGGCTTTCCGCAGCAGGGCTGTGGGCGAGGGACTCATCCTGCCCGGCTCATCCCTG
>NW_010559070.1:1490-2621 GCF_000687285.1 Phaethon lepturus
TCGTCCATTGGCTCCCATACGAAGCCGCTGGTGGGTGCTGGCCCGGCGGGAGAGCAGGGGCAGGCGCTGGGTCCCAGGGATGTCCCAGGGCACAGGCTGTGGGGTGAAGGCAGGAGGTACCCACAGCTCCCTGCAGGAGATGCTGGGATGGAGGTGGGTGTCTGGCTGCCCGGCATTATTGATGCCACGTGCAGACAAGTGACACGGTGCCAGCGGTGTGACGGTGGGCACCAGCCCCGCTTGCGTGCGGCGTCCCCATAACCCGGTGCAGGTGGAGGAAGGTGGTAGCTCGGGGAGGTGTCCCTGTGCAGCTGCTTCAGCTTGGAGTCACGAGAGGGAACATCTCCCCTTCCACCCCAGACCAGCAGTGTGGGACTGCCCCTCTCCAGTATCGTGCCCGGAGTCTCGCACGCTCAGGAGCCCGCTCTTAGCTGGCAAAGAGTGCGAGTGCCCGCTGGTACCGTGGGCAAGGGCAGCTCCCTGGGTCTATCTGGGCTCCCGCGCTGGCCTAACAGAGGAGCAGATGCTCTAAAGCTCCATGGCACAGGACCACGGGCCAATCCTGCACTGAGCCAGCATCAGCGCTGGGTTTGGAATCGCCGCAGTGGGATGGGAAAGGCAAACGGGTGGGTAAGAAGAGAACAGGTATTTTCTGCTGCGGAGCGAGAGCCCCGAGCGTCTCTGTGCTGCTCTCCCCATCCTGGACACCCCTCCGTAGGCTTCAGCTGTACCCCGTTTTAAGACCCGATACTCTTGTGGGCAGCAGTGCCTGTTGCGACAGCAGTTTAATTGCTTTTTATTACTGTTCTTAAACTATGCAAAGAAGTGAAATAATTCCAGGTCGCTGGGGTGTAATTAGGAATACAGCTGCGTTTCTCGCACCTTGTGCGTGCGCGGATGATGGGGCAGGTGAGCCGATATTTGGGGAGGTGCATGTGGAGGCCCCATATAGTCATGGTCGATCTGCAGGCTTGCTCCCGGGGCTGAGGCGGTGCGCGCCGGAGCAGGACGCGTTTTAATTCCCTTGGCACAAGCAGCGAAGTTGAAATGTTGAAAGCGCTGAACCCTGGGTGATGGGGAGGTAAATGTGGGGACGAGGGGTGCCCGCCGTCACGCTGCAGCGTGCTGCCG
>NW_010559070.1:2742-2989 GCF_000687285.1 Phaethon lepturus
CTCATTCTTCTGGGGCCCCCCCACCCCCGCCTGTGCAAGACGCCTGCGGGCACACACACGCAGCCCAAAACCGATCGCTCCTTCAAACTCATGGGAGTTTGTGCACCCCCCAAAGAAAGGAAAATGCGAGAGGATTTTCCTTTTGTGGCTCGCTCTCTGCTCGCTAATCCCCAGGCGCAGAGTCACAGGCACACAAACACGGCATCTCGGGCCGGAGCGAGCTCCCCCCTCGTTACCCACCGCTCCT
>NW_010559071.1:0-6806 GCF_000687285.1 Phaethon lepturus
TGCCATCAGAATTAGCTCATTGTTCAATATAACCGGCACTGGCAACCAAAATCCAGCCTGAGAGAGCGGGAGAGACTTTCCCCCAGCCACCCCCACCCCTTTTTTCTTTTTTTCTCCAAGGCTGCACTTTGGAAGAGGTGCAGTCATTCTTCCCCACACCCCCTACCCTCTCTCCACTCCCCCAACTATAAATTCCCCCTGTAGCATGCTGCCCTTTTTTAATCCACATTTGTGTTTCAGATCATGTAGAAAGGACAGAAAGTGAGCAGGGAGCGGGGGCTTTTGTCTGTAAGTATATGCAATTCCAATCCACAGAATTTTATTTTTTTTTAATTAATTATCTCTCTCTCCCCTTCCCTCTCTCTCTCTCTCCCTCTCTTTGTTTCTTTTCATTTCCTTTTGTCCTTAGCTGGACTTTGCTGCAGCTTGCATTTCCCCCTCTCGGTGCACATTTCCAAACAGGCTTTCTTAAAGAGGATGAGAAAACGTGCAGTATATGTATTTAACTCTTTGTCTGTATGCTTTAAGCTGGATTTCTTGACTGGGGATTTTTTTGCACACATGCAAGGGGAGATAAGAAGTGATTTTCTAAAACTGTTTCTTTTTTCTCGCTTTTGCACTCCACAAACACCAAAATGCATTTTTGAACCTGATGCACTTAGCTTTCTTAGCATGCATGCAAGGCTCTAGGATTGGTTTTTCATCTCTTTTCTTCTCCCTTGTAAAACGAATCTCCCTCTTCTCCGCCCTGACACTGGATTCCTCTCAGGCTGCTGGGGTTTATTTTTAGAAAGCAGTCATTCTTGCAACAGCCTTCTGCATTTTTGCATGTGCAGCAGTTAAATTTTGGGTGGTTCTTTAGGAAAAAACAAACAAACAAACAAACAAAACGAACCGTATTTTGATGAACATTTAGTGATGTGCTTTCTTTCAAACGTTTCTGTGTACATTCGTTAATATATGAGTTTGCAGTTTTAAATCCAATATGTGTGTGTGTTTGTGTGTAAACATATGACTCATACGTAATTACATTTCATATACACACTATAGGTAAGAAACACATAATCAATAGAAGAGAATTTTAATTTTTGTCACTATATGAAAACTGATAAAGGAGGTATGCTACAAATTCAGACAATTAAGAGAGTGGTAATTTAAGGTGCCATTTAAATGAGGTAGGACCTACTCTCTGTGGGTTTTTTTCCTCTCCCTATTTAAAATAAGGGGGTGTGTGGAACAGAGAGAGAGAAATCTGGAGGTTATGTAATGCAGTGCCATTTCCAAAAATACCTGCTCTCTGGGCCATTACATTGTGAAAGCCTGACACTGTTATACTTGTTACTTGATTGCAAAAAACCACACTTTGTAGTATGCCTAGGAACAATGGACCACCTTTACAGTAAGCATAGGGCGACGGTTTTTTTGTCCGCTTGACTGATTTTTAGGTGTGTTAACCATTAGGTACAGTGCTCTTCAGAGGTGTACCTGCTAAGTATAGCAGAGGGTTCTGCAAATCCAGGTACCAGGGATTCCTTTGTCCTATATTTAAGCCTACAGACCACTGAAGTCCAGGGACGCATGATATGTAAGCATACATGTGGTTAGAATAATGTGCATGACTTTATTCTTAACCATGGAAGCTTATACTTGGCTCAACCACTCTTATGCTGGCAAAAAATACCTATGAAATATTGCAACAGTTGGAATTACTTTTTTTTTTTCATTTTTATTTTTTTTTAAATTGTTTTCAGATTGTTCTCCTTGTGCTACTTGAGAGAAACTGCAATCACAAGACTTAACAGAATCTAAAAATGGTAAGAACTAGTTGCTTTAGCAAAGAATATTTTTTTGTATAAATACAAATCTTCTTTCCCCATTCCCAATACTCATTTACAATACGACCTTTATAAGACACACATTTTGAGGCCATGGGGATTTGCCATACAATGACTGATGTACTCTGAACATCCATATGTTGGATCTTTGATTTTCTTGCATTTATTGAATAAAAATCTGAAATCTCTCTTTGTGCAGTAAGGCTTATTTAATTGACACAAGAAGTGTTTAGGTTACTATGAAAAATACACATCGTAACACATGGTGGAATACATGCAGACAAAACAATATCCAGTAATTTCAGCCCTGCCACCTTCCTCCCAAAAAGAAGAAATAGGTCATTGCACTTAGTAAGTGACAGATTTAATGTTAGTCTGTCAGGGAAGTACATAAGAGACAAACTAAATTTTCTTATTATTTGGTAATTTTTTCAGAAGGTTAGTCTTTCTTTGTGATACAAATCTCTTTCAGAAAAAAAATATCTAGGCCTCATCCTAACTGAACTTACAGGCACTTAGCTGGAATACATTTATTGAACAATATTCAACAATGACCCATTTCCTTCAGTGTTGTGCTTATATTTTTAGTGATTAAAGCCCATTTGTTAGACTCTGAGATACTACTGATGACAAATACCTAATTTCATAGTTGAAACATTATACATCTAAATATTCTCTAAATATGGTATTCTCTGAGAAGGACTGTCTCAGAATCATCAGGACAAAGAAAATTATTTTTTACAGAAGAAGTACATAAAGTAAGCAGAATTAGTTTAGAGGCTGTGTAGTCATGTAGCATTCTGGACTGAAGATGCAGCTATCACTGAAGCATGTCTGAACACATATACTGACACAAATGTGATCTATTTTGGGTGCTACATGATAATATCATGGTCACAAATCAGTTAATTCATATGGGGCAATAACATGTCTGAAGTATCACTGCAAAGGCTGTACATTAGCACAGAACATTTTCCAAAGTGTGAGGTTCTCAGGGACATATTCTTATTGAGATTGAGTTAAATTAATTGCATATTACCCTTGTCTGTTGTTTTGGGGGTTCTTTGTTTTGATTTGGGAGAAGAGGGATGATCAAAGCACGTTTAAAATAAGGAAATATGTAATCTGTTATAAAGGCTTTTTTTTTCTTTTTGGCTCCTTGTTTTATATCATTCCTGTCTGCAAAAATAAACTTGCAAATTCTGGAGTTTAAGTCTATTCTGGAACCTACTTTCATCAAAGTGCTTTGCTCATCTGTGTATAAATGAATAGTTGGGGGTGGGGAATTAAAAGGGAAATGATTCACTTAAACTGTGAATAGAAATCACGTTAAAATACATTTTGTTCACACAACTGTGGAATATTGGATAAGGCAACTGTTTTCCTACCAACACCCAGGTGACAATCAGCCCACATTTTTAGATGGCATGCAGGCTGCTATGTGCAATACATGCCTATCTATGGAACAAAAGGTTATTTTAAGTTAGTTAGGCATAAAATAGCCACTGATTTTTGCCAGCAGATGGTTCTATAAATCCAGCAAGGTTCCTGTAGTAGTCAATGAAATCAGTTTTGTAAAGCCAGTCTCCAGGCCAGAACATAACATACAACTTAGAACTATCCAAATGCAGGAAATAAAATGTAGTTACCCACCTGTCTAGTCCTATTTTTTGTTTTGCAGTGTAACATAGTTAAAAATCTCACTTGGCTGTTTTTGAAAAGGTTTTTATTTGTTATGAAAAGGCCCAATTCCACTTTTTTGTGACTGTTGATCAGAATTTCAATGTAAGAAAGACTAGGTTTTGCCCCAACTTGCGAGGTTGCTTAAGGTGTGATAGTTGGCAGAATGTCTTCCCCTACCACCACCCTTTTTTTCCCTTTCTTTCACTTTTGGCACAGTAACACCGAACGTAATTTTAAGTCACACTGCTGACATACTTTCCTTGCAGTAGTGGACGCACTTGTCTTTGGCATATTTCTTGTATTTATTGCAAGTGTCTCCTTAGCCATTCTAATTTGCAGGAAAAATTCTTCTTTACCTATCAATACTTTCTACACTGAAATACGTGATTGTAAAGGTGCTTACTTTGTTTTCAATATAACAGCATATGCCAAGGCTCTATTCCGCTTTCACTGGTCAGTGAACATTTACCTGTTACATTTCACCAGGCTGAACTAAACCTTAAAAAATGGGGGAAAATGGCTGGATTATTCCTTTGCTAAACTGAAAGTTCATTAATTATTTAGTTAAGCTTACAATAAAACTAAGAGTGACTAGAATAAACTTGTTGACAACGAGAGAACAAATGAATGCTATCTTTCCTTCCTAGTTTCTTAATGTTCTTATTCCATAAAATGTTTTTTAAACTGATTACAAGTGAAAGCAAATAACTTAGCAGGTTAGTTTTCAATGCTGCTTCTCCTTTTCCTAGACTTGGAATTATGATTTCCTCATACATGGTTCATTAATCTATCTTGGAGATGTATAATAATTACATCATCAATAATTTAAAAGAAATAGAAAGGCAGAAGAGTGTACTTTCTACTTAAAATTTTAACTCATGGACATTTTGAGGCTTCTTACACAAGAACACCTGCCACTTGAGGATCTGTCCTTACTTGTGTATGATATATTTCCTTAAATGAAGCCCTAAAGGAAGAAAGAACCTTTTACATTTATTTGCAATGTATAAAGTCCTGAGATGATTTGCTATTTTTACTTGAAACTTCATGGAAAGTGCTGTATATCATAAAATAGAAATTGAGATTTTAGGGCTAATTAAGGGGTAGAAAAAAGGGTTCTAAACAAAAAGAAACAAAAAAAATTGTTTTTCAAATTTATTTGATATATGTGATCCAGTCATTAAAATAAAGGATCTTGTCGGAAGAGTGAGAGCAAGGAAGTCTTAATTCCAGTTTTCTGTGACCTCAAAGAAGACTTTTAGTAAAACCAGGAAGGGCTTTTTTTACTGGTAAATGTTTGTTTTTAAAGAAAGAAATCAATGAGCATTTTAGACACTTGACAAAGTGACCCGTTTGCTTGCTTCTAAAGCACTCAGGTTTGTCCTTTTCTTCTGCTCTCATTGCAGTTCATTTCTGGACTTCAACTTCAGTTCTGAGAGTTTGCAGTGCAGGTGCTAAGGAGTTTAAACGAGTAACACTAATAAAAGTGTGTATCAGTAAACAGATACATCCTTCATAATTTAGTCTTGACCTACCTGAAAATAAACAAAAGATATTCTAGAGCAACTCATTAATTTACTTCTGACTCACCATGATTAGGTGGCTTTTTTCTTAGGCACTAGTGTTGTAGGCTAGGTGTTGTACAGTGCAGCTGTGTCATCCCAAAGAAAAAAGGCCCCAGAAGGAGGTCATTTGGGCTGAACACTTCCAGTAGCATATCCTTGCCCAAAATGGATCAATTTTGAGGTTATTCTATCATTTGCATTCTCTGCATTTTATTGTCTTTCTTGGGGGAAACGAGAAAAATGGGATGCTGGCCTTTTCAAGAGAAAGCAGCTGGGGAGAAGCTTTTCTTCATTAGGTCAGAGAGAAAGAAATGACAACCTGCATTTGACTGAAGAGAAAAAAGATCACCATCACATTTCTTTTTTTTGCAGTTCAAAGGGAAATGTATTTAATACAGTTTAAGTTAGGTGAAGATATTTATGTGGCAAAGCTTGTATTTAAGATTTCATCCCAGTTTAGCCATTACAAACCTTTTTTCCTGTGAGTTATATGCAGGTATCTTTACACGATCTGTAATTTTCTGTGTCTATAAAATGACTTCACCTCAGTTTGAACAACTGTTCATAACTTTAGGATTATCTAGGGAGAATGGAACCTGGGATTGGTCTGGTAGAGGCAGGCATTATTCTGAGCCTTTTAGGTGCTCTGAGGAATAAGAAGAACAAGATTCTAGGATGAGACATTATGTCCAGCCTTATACTAGATACATACTGGACAAATGCAGCTCCTGGTCTGGCATGAGAAAATTAATACTTTTTTTTTTATTATTACCAAGTCTGGAACTGGAACTGAAATCTCCTTTATGGTAGTTCAGAACTGCATAGGAGCTGTAGGACTATATTAGATCCTCTTCTGTTCATGGGCAGAATTTGATAAAGAGAAATAATTAAAAGGGATGAAACTTAAGTAGTTTTGGCCATCTGAATGTGTATATTGTGCTTTTTTTATTATGCTTATGTATTGTGCATGAAAAAGACATCAGGTGCGGTTTGCTCAAATTTTTTTGATTGCTGAACAGTTAGAGAGAATTAAAGCTTTCCTGCTTATGAAGTAAATAAGCAGAAATACAAACTCACTTTTTGCAGTAATTCTGCTGAGTCAGCTGTTCAACTGTGCAGAAAAAACACCTTTACTTGATTATGGCTAGAAAAATTTGAAGTGACGTTTAAAAAAGAAGTAATTGTTGTGCAAAGCTATAGATACTGTGGCTATTTCTATGGTATAGTTCATATGCACATTAAAAGACAAAAGCTCTGTACATAGGTGTTTCTACCCAGTCACACACAGGCATGCTCTGGTGCTAAAATTTTGTAACTGTGCACCAGCATACTTTATCTGACCAGAACTGCGTTGACACATGGAATTGGAGGTTTACATAATATTTTGTCCAGGACAAATCTTTACTGAACTTTTTTCACAAAGGCTGAAATCTTAGAAAATCAGAAATAAGAATTAATACACACCTTGTAATACTACAGTCATGACATTGATTTTTAAGTCTTGGGGTCTAAAGCCTTCAGCAACAATCTTTTTCTCTTTTTTTTGCATTGGAATACTGCTGCCCCACACAAGAGCTTTGATCTCTGTGTATGGCTAAAGTGAGGGGAGAGGGACTAAACTTAATAGCCCTAGAACAACTTCATAAACATAATTCAGTATCATTGACTAGGACAGGATATTTTAATAAAAATATTTTAAAATATTTGTATTTTATTTTTATTT
>NW_010559072.1:0-202 GCF_000687285.1 Phaethon lepturus
CCCTCGTCCGTCAGAATTAGGTTTCTGTGCCTGATTATAGTTTTTTCTTTTTTTTTTTTCTTCTAAAGTAATCAAATAAAGACATTTTAAAATTCCAAATTGAAGATTAATGCAGGAATTGGAGACGGATTTAAATTGCCCGAGCTAATCACCAGCCACTCGACTGCTTATGACTTTATTAAGAGAAAAAAAAAAAGGGGGG
>NW_010559072.1:629-2065 GCF_000687285.1 Phaethon lepturus
TCCCCCCGAAAAAGCCCCTCCACGCTCTTTAATGAAAGCCTTTTAAAAGGGGGTTACTTTTCCCCTCCCCTGAACTGAAGTCGTGCCGGGTGCGGTGAGGATTTCCCGGAGAAGATGGGGAGAAAAAAGATCCAGATCCAGCGGATCACGGACGAGCGCAATCGGCAGGTCAGTGCTTTCCGTCGGCTCCGCTCCCTCCTCGCCCGCTCTCCTCCCGTCGGGTATTTCACGGGTTCTGCTTCAAAATGACCCATTTCCATCCCATTTTGAGCCAACTGGGGCTTTCCCCCCGCCCCGCAACCCATAAAATAAGCAGATGGGTGAAACTCGGCGCCGGGGTGGGATTCGGGCGGATAGCCGGGACCAGGCAACGGTGCCGTGGCGGGGAGCCGTGGCCCCCACCCAGACGTCGCTCCTCGTCTTGGAGCTCCTCGCGCCGTTTCCATCTAAGCGCTTTTCCAGAAGAAAGTATCTTCTCCAGTTAGTTCCCTACTTTTTTTTAATTTTTTTTTGTCTTGCAGGAAATAGATTTCAGTTGACATTTTCCGTGAGGTTTTTCCAATCAAACACAGCCACAACAAGTATCCATTTTTCTCAACGCAAACAACGCGAAATATTCTTTTTTGGGGCTTGTGTTTTTTTTTTTTTCCAATTGAAAACTTAGATGGGCCCAAGGTTTTTGTGCTCTGTTGAAGCCAAGCCCTAGACACACACGCGTGTGCAGAAATACGCGCGCGTATCTCGGAGGAAAAAAAAAAACCCATTTTTTTCCCTAATTGACGTGGTCCTTGAGTCGGACCGGGTTTGCTCTGCGATGACTCCGTCGATGTATTTCCCCGTAACCACGAGACTTTCAGGCAGGTCCCTTTGCTCCCTGGCTCCCTGCGATCCCTGAGTTCGGCTCAGCAGATCCCAACCTCTGCCTTTAGCCCCGCCACCGCTGGAGATGCCCCGCCACGCTTCTTTTCTACCGCTTTCCTTCCAGAAAAAAAACCCCCAAAAAGTATGTGAATATATTCCTAATGCTTAAAAAGGGGCGAATACCAGAATTGGATGAACCGTTTTATTGCTCCACGGCAAAACAATAGAAAATCGCAGGTTTTCTTCATTACAGCTTAGTTTGGTGGCTGGGGGCTGGGCGTAAAATGTTTTTTGATAATGTCCCAGTTGCTCATGGCACTGTTTATTTCCCTAATTAGCCGGAAACGGGGCGTCGGGGGTTATTAGAGGAGCTGGAGCGTGTTTTACGGGACAGCGCTGCTGAAGGTTGCGTAGGGCGGGGGGGGTGCAGCCGTCGGAGCCCCGTTAGAAGTTCGGATGAATGGAAAATATTTGGTAATGCTGGAGGTCGATGGCAGCGCCGAGCCCGGTTGGATAAGCCTTCAGGGAAGGAAAGCGGCGTTTCTCTGCCAGAGGCAGAAGCCAAGGCGGTGGGA
>NW_010559073.1:0-5367 GCF_000687285.1 Phaethon lepturus
CTTCCCCGCCACGTGGCAGCTCGCCGCCCGGCCCCCACGAAACCACTTTGGGTGGGTGATTTAATGCCCGGAGGACTCCTGGCATTAGGCCCCCAAGGAAGATGCTGATTTGGGGGAGAAAAGGCGGCTTTAGGAAAGCCGATGCTCGCAGATGCCGCAGCCCCTCTCCTGCCTCTCGCCCCGCCGGTGCTGGCAGCTCACCCTCCTCCTAACAACCGGTCGTGGGTTTGGCTGAAAAACCACCGAGCCCCTGAATTTCTGACCCTTCCGGAGTAACGGCGCTTTGCTCGGGGTTCCCAAGCCTTTTACTAGGCTTGTCTTGGTAAGAAAAGTCACGGAGCCTTCTCCTCCTTCCTCTTTGGGACTCCTTATTTCTGGCATCACTCTTCTCCTCCCCATTTCCAGTCTCCCGTGTCGTTAGGAGGCAAGTACCATCCCGCAGCTCTCTGGGAGCAGATCCGGCTGGGATTAGTTTTCCGTAAATTCAGGAAATCGGAGGGAAGCTGCAGTTTCCCGCAAGAGATTACTGCCTGCTGCAGCTTTCACCCTGGATGCTCCTGGATGCAGGGCGGGGGACCTCCAAGGGGACCCCATCACGGGCAACGTGAAGCTAAATTTAGATGCTTGCAAAAGCAGAGTAAGGTAGAGAAATTAAAAATAGCTGCAGGAAATGGAGAGTTAGACCGGGAGCTGTCAGAGGAAGAGGATTATCAGGGTGATATGTATGAAAGGGAAAGGAAAAAGGAGCTGGGAACAACTGTTGCTGTCCCAGCGTAAGAGCTATCCCGGGGCCTGCGAGACTGCAAAAATACAGCAGAGCTGTGCATTGGAGCGTAGCACTTCTAGAAACGTCTTCAAGCCTTGGATCAAATGGAAATGAAATAGCTCGACGCTTAGAGCTTGTGCTACACCAGCCTCTACTCCGACGTGCGCGAAGGGACCTTGCGCCCTGCTTGCTGAGCGCGTTAAGCCAGGTTGCCCAGCAGGTCGGTAAGAAACCAGCAGCGCAAAGACGGATCCAGAAACGGGGAGAAGATGGAGGAGATTTTTCTGAAGCAATGCAGAATTGCTAAGGTGCCAGCGCGATGCCATGTCCTATCCCCCCAGCCCTTTGCTGGCGAAGCACAGGCAGCTCCGGAACTCGCTGCCCAAACGCAGGGAAGCCTCCCTGGGCTCGGCTGGTAGAGATCGAACGGAGGGGTGCTAGTAGTTGTGGCCTGGGTTCAGGAGAAAAGGGGAAAATTTAACACGGGCCAAGCAGGACCCGTGGCTTCCAGTGATGAGGGGGGCGGACACCAGCGCAGAGGCGTAGGGGATGCTTGGGAAGTGGCGATGGCAGGGGTAGAACATCAGGGAAAACACAGATGAAGATGTTAAGGGCTCTGGAGAGCGTTAGAGGATTTAGGAGAAGATGTGACAAAATGGGACGGGAAGGAAAGATGGGATTTGCTGGAAGGAGTGATGCCTCAGCCAAGAGCAGCAGTAGCAGGACACCGTGATGCTCCTGCATCTCTGCCACCTCCCAACTGGCCACAGTCGGCCGTAAAGAGGTTGGCTTCGACCCGGCACTGCCCACACAAATGGGTGCCTGGGTGCCAAACACAGCAGGACCCTGGGGGGCCGCCCCGAGGTTGTGCCCAGGAGATATGAGGGCACCGGTGGGCTTCTGATGCAGCAGTGAAGATCCCCTTATTCTAGGAAGCCATTGGAGGACGGAGCGTTGTTAGAGTTTTGTGGTGAGACTTTTGCGTCAGTAATACAGAAACCAGGTCATTATAAAGGGTGAAAGGACAGATACAAGCTTTGACGGAGACAGATAAAGAATAATGGAAAGAGCCACCCCAGGAGGATGGCAGAAAACCCCGCTCCGTGGAAAACCTGTACAAATACTCATATCCTAAAGAAGCTGAGACTGCTCTGAGTGAAATCATTAAGGATTATTTTAAACAAAGTGTTTCTTCCGAAATTACAAGCCGATACAATTTCCCACTGCGGCCCATTAGAAAGGCTGATGGAAAACCCTGGCAAAAGCCGGCAGAGTACTGCCAAAGAAATGGATTCCCACGAGAACAGCTCCTAGTCTAGCGAACGTGCCAGCGATTATTGCTAAGCTACCAGAAAACAAGAAGCGGGTTTCCATTTTAGATCCAACAGTTTCTTCGCCATCCCGCTTACTGAAGAATCAATTTTCAGATTTGCTTTTGCATTTGGAGAGAGGGAATAGACTCTTGCACAGGTACCACCGGGGCTTCACAACGCGCCCGCGGGCACAGGCTCACGTCAGAAACCGGTTCGAACTATTGTCTCCAGGGGATAAAGAAAAAACAACTTATGTGGGTGATATTCCAACGACTGGAGCTACTGAAGAGGTGAGAGGTATCCGAGTTTTAAAATTATTAGACCAAACAGGATCTGAAGTCAGTTTGAAGGAGGCACCACGACTGCAAGCTGAGGTTAACTGCTGGGAATTACAACTGGCAAGTCAGGAAGACCAAGAGGTGCAAGAGTGGTTACAGCTTTGCAGGAAATACAGGCTTTTCCTGATCAAGCCCAACTGAGAACACCATCGGGAGGAGTTAATTTCTGACGGCAGCTCATCCATAACTTTGCTGGTATCTGCAGACCGTTGTGGGAATCACTGATTAAGTCTCTGGAGTGGAAGCGGAGCTCAGGACATGATGATGCCTTAACTCAGGTGGAGAGAAGCTGCTCTAAAAGCCCCTGCACTAAAATACCCAGCACCGGGAAAGCACCTTTCAACAGGAATTTCCCCTTCCGCTGGCTCTAAGGGAGCAGAAAAGCACACCAGGTACCAGCAGCACATGAACTGTGTCTGCTTCAGGGTTTGGACCCAAAACTCCCCAGCAGCCTGGGCTGGGATGGTCTTTGAGGCTTCTACCCTTGCAGTCCCATCTACTCGTACCCCTCCAGACCTTACAAGGAGCAGGTCCTGCTCCCGCCCTAACTGAACAAGGTGCAGACTGCACTGTTGAGAACAAACCCCACTGCAATTACAGGGTATGGATGCAGGTGTCCTTTTTAAAGAACCCAGCAATAAACCAAATGTATGCTTCATCAATGAGAGCCAGATATGAGCAACCTAAAAATAGTCCTCTATGCTGCTATTAATAGAGCAGGAGAGCAAGTAGTGGGGAAACAATTTAAAAAAAAATAGGGTACAGGCTATTTCAGACATTATTAAGAGACAAAATCTCCAAGCAGAACCCATTGCATGTCTTTGTGGACAGTGATTGTGTTAATAAAGAAATAAAACATTGGAGGCACAGCCGGAGAAGGGGGTAGAGAGCATGACAGGAGATGAAGAAAAGGAGGTTTCTCTTACGAGCTCAGAATGACAGTGGGAAGCAAATCTCTTTAACGCATGGTAAAGTACGCGGGAAGCCTGAAAGCAATACTGAGAAACAGTCTAATAAGCCAGGAGATAACTGACTCAGTTTAACTGCTGCAGTCTCAAGCCACGGGAAGGGACTCGTGAAGATGACCTGCTGTTTGTCGATGGCCAACGGCCTTGGGGAACAGCTATCTGCAGGGCAGAAACTGTGTGTTAAGGCAGCTCCCCAGGCCCCAGCTGTCAGATTTTGCCCATCTGGAGCTTTATTTTCTTTCCATTTAAACAGAGTAGCCAGTAATTCCTTGATTTAATCATGATTTTTCATGATTAAATATCTAACCTATGCCCTGTTGTGGTCTTGCTTATCTTGGTCTACCGATAAATAAATCTAAAGCAATAATGACGACTTGGGATCCAAGAATAAAAACTGGTACAGCTCTCTAGGGAGCCTGGAGAGTTGCAGCGCTTGAGATCTGGATCCACCCAGGCTGGGGACTCACAATTAAAGCATTGCAAAAATGCCCTAAAATTATAATAACCTAATGACCTTGGTGGGTTTATTCGCTTACAGGATCAGCCTTGTGGGACAACGATTCGCGGAGAAGCAGCTAGACCTAGTGAGAAACGCTGAATCCTGCAACAGTCCCTTAAGCGAGCAAGTAAGTGTAGGAGGAATTTGCAAAGGGGGCAGGGGGAGGAAATCAAACAAGAAAGGAAAGAAGCGTTTGAAACAGATGGAAAAATAAGCCCTAGCAGTATTCCATTAGTTAAAGGCTGAAAGAATAAAGGCTATACATAAAAATATATAAATATATCAAGTATAATCTCGCTGATGCTCAAGGCAAACGTTTTAGCCAGCTGGAAATTATTTGGGGAGGTCAAAATATGCCATCGCTATCAGGTTATGGGGAGGTATATGGAAAAAGCTGTTAAAAGATAAAGTCGTATAGAAATACTGCTTTGTACCTCTTAATGCACCCTGCTGTACAGTTAATTGCATTTACATTTTTTGCAAGATTTTATTAACGATGATTGCAATATCCTATAGAGCTAGAATGCTTATCAGTAAATATTACTGCTAACAGAGCTAGCTAATTATGTGAACTATGAGTGAAAGCTAACAACACTCTAAATAAATTTGGCATTGCCAGGAGGAGAGTATCAGAAAAGCCCCTGGTGGGTGAGGCTGTGGGATCAGGGCTGGCACGGGGTGGGCAGTGCTGGAACGGGGCGCGGGGATGGACCGGATCCAGGGTGCACCCCGGGAGCTGAGTCAGGAGATGGGGCTGGGGCGAGAGCCCAGGGGCCCATGGCAGTGGGTGGGGCGGCTCCAGGTGAGGCTGGTCAGGGCTTTGAGGCTCTTAAGAGGGGTAGGTGGGCTTGTGCTGTCCCTGTGAGGGCTCTCTGTGTAGGGTGCTAAGCCAGGCAGTGCTGCAGCCAGCCACTCCACCAAGAGAAACGTCCTTCATCCTGCTTCCCTGGAAAGCCAGAGGTAGGGAAGGAGAAATGGCTGCTGCCAAGTGGTCAGAGGTGCTTGATGCTCTGCAGACCCTTCCTCCCTCTCCAGCCATGGCTGGGTTGCAGCTGGGGCTCTGGGGGAGCACAGATGCTCCCTGGGGGGTTTCTGATGCCCAGGGATGAAACGAGTGTAAGCCCGTTCTCTTCTGCTTTCCATGCTCCGGTTTATGAACAGGGTGCCCGTGGGTTCGGAGGGGTGAAACCCATGCTGAGGAGGGATGGGGACTGGGAAACGGGGATTGAGGCTCGTGGGGGTTTTGCAGCGGGGGCTGCTGGCTGCCTGCAGCGTGCACGGGGCTGGCCTTCCACCCAGCCGTGGTGGAAAAGAAAACGCTTCAGGCGAAGATGTTTAGCAAAGCTGCCTTTGAGGGATGCTGGGGAGGGGGGAAAGCATGTTTTAAGGCACATTGGGAGTTTAAGGAGGGGGGGGAAATAGACTTTTTATTGACAACACCTTGGGAGCAGCCAGTTGCAAGCGGCGCAGCTACTGTGGCAAG
>NW_010559073.1:5405-5691 GCF_000687285.1 Phaethon lepturus
CCACCGAGGCTAGCAGGCTGTGCCAGGGCGGGGCAGAGCTAACGGGGAGACGGTCCAGCCCAAACAGTCTCCGTTCAGGGTTTCACAGGCCCGCAAGCGAGCCTGGCACCATGCGCTGAGCTGTACCCATCCAGCTCGGTTTCCCTGCTCGGAGCCGTCGCCCTGTCGCTCCTGCTTGCGGGATATAGAGTAAGCCTGGGAACAACCGCCGCCCTCCGAAAGCGCAGGGCGCAGCGCGTTCCTTCCCAAGGGTGCTGCTGCCACCAAGCTCCCCCAGCAGAGCTTG
>NW_010559073.1:6356-6581 GCF_000687285.1 Phaethon lepturus
CCTCTCGCTGCAATGGGAGGTTGGGGGGGTTTACAGCTCCTTTGCTTCCCTTTTTTTCCTATGTCGGTAAAAGTATATATATATATTTTTTTAATTCAAAATCTGAGGCATACAATGGAGATTCAAAAAGTCTAAGGCGTGTGAACGTGTCGTGTGGGGCTGTTTGTCTCCCAAGGCGGAGGCAGTATGCGTGAATGCAAGGAAATCGCAGCCGGAACCCCCGGC
>NW_010559073.1:6721-8409 GCF_000687285.1 Phaethon lepturus
GCTCAGCCGGGCTCTGGGGACCGGAGCTGGCAATTTCCGCTTGCAGGAGGCTCCCTCCTTCCTCCTGCCGCGCCGAGGGGAGGCACAGAGGCCGAGGGTATTTCTGCCTGATGTGGAAATAGCAAAAAAGGTTTTATGAGCCCTGGCAGCAGCGGTTTGGTTGTTTCTCCTGCATTAAATCACACGTTTTCGCGAGCTTTGCAGAAACTTCGCCCCTCTCGGCTGCTATCGACAGGGCAGCAGACCCGGGAGGTGTTAGAAAGGGGAAGCAGCTGTGGGCAGCCACTGAACCTTCACAGTCTTGGCCGGGCCTGGCACAAGTCCCTAAAAGAGAGCGGGGAGGGCTGGCACTGCTGGATTTGAGACCAGACAGGCAGCAGAGGGGACAACAGCATCAGCCACAGCTCATCCTGTCAGTGCCAGCTTGCCCGAGCCAAGCAAGCTCCTGAAGCCAAGGACTACACCCGGATAACCTTGCTCATCCCCGCTCCGGGGGAGCGCTGGCAGCTGCATCCACAACGAGCCCCGTGAAGCACAGCCTGGGTTTGGGTTTGGGTTCCCACATCCAGCCCCTTTGTTTTTCTGTAGTTCCCTTCAAACATGGGCAGAGTTTTTCTTTACAGTGGGATTTAAGCAGCCCGAGTATTTTTAAGCATGCTGTCATAGGTGAGATGCACATTAGCTTGGCTCTTGTGGGCAGTTTGGCAGAGCTAGAGAGGGACAAGGAAGAAAATACTGGTTTTTCTCTGGAGTTTCTGCCCTACTGCACCAACTAAGTTTGTGACTGAGCTGTCGCTTGGCTGCATTTATGGGGAGGGAAGAAAACACTTTACAGAAGTGAAGTGAGTTATTCTGCGAGTGGCTAAGCTGACGAAGTTGGTTTCTCGTGGATTTCTGAGTATAATCTCCTTAAGATGTCTACGCTTCCTACAAAACTGCATTAAGCTGGTCAGTGGGTCCCAAGCAGCTGGACGGAGGAAGGTGGGCAAGCCTCACATAGCCCCTACTTCTGAGAAAACCTGGCTAAAAGAGCTCTAGACAGTCCCAGGACCTGGCCGCAGTTTGGGGTACGAGCAATATTTGACCCGAGTGGTGTGAACTGGAGACGGGTGCCTGGCTGGAGGAGGTGAGGCTGTGACGGAGAGGGCTGTTGGCTTTTAACCGGTGTGCTGGGGAGGAGGCCGGGTGTCTGACAGCCCTCCGCAGCAGGACCTGGGCTGCGTGCCCAGCTCTGAGCTGGCCTTGGGCTGCCCGCAGTCCCTCACAGACCTTGCAGGGCTTTTGTGCGGGGAGTCAGACCCCAGCCCGCTGGGACAAGGGAGGGTCTGGGGAGAAGGGAAGCAGAGCTGGCACAAAACTACCTGAAGGCGCAGCTTTTTAGCTTCCTCCCTCAATGGTGCAGAGCTTCTCCTTGGCAGGACAGACTGCAGCCCCCTAACCCACTGCTGGGGGACGGTCAGTCGGAAATCCCGTATCCTGGTGGGGGGAGCCCCGTGCTCCCTTTTTTTTTTTCCTCTTGTCTACAGAGAAGCATCCCAATTTATCAGGTTGACCCCATCCCCAGTATGTTCCCCCTCCCACCTTTGTGGCTATATTCGCTGTCATTGCTGCACACCCAGGCGGGATTTGGAGAAGCAAGCGAGCGAAGCAGGCAGGGGGTTTAGTGCTGCAGGGACTCAAATCGCCGA
>NW_010559074.1:0-14562 GCF_000687285.1 Phaethon lepturus
AGGTCCTTTCCAACCTTAGTAATTCTGTGAAATAGGAGTAAATGAAGTCTGAAGCTTTCCACTCCAGGATCCATTTTTACTTACAGTTTTCCTTATATTTTTACTTACATAGTTAATGGCTGACATTGTATTTAACTTCGTCATGTGAGTTCCTCTTATCTTTCCCTTTGGGTCTCAGAAAAGGAAAATGTTGATTTAGCAACAAACTTGGCACAGCCAACGCAAGCTAACCATAAGTAGTTGCAGTATGCTTAAAAGAGGAGTTTTCTTCCCTGAATAAGAAACACACAAGTTGTTTGAAACCATTCTTTAGGGTCATCTATTGTGCTGCACTAAGTCTTGCCCTGCTACATCCTACCACAAATTTTTTGCATGCCATTATTCTGTTTGCATGAAAGCTGACTTCAGCAGATGATTACAACTCCCTAAAGTCTAAAGATTACACGTAAGGACTGCTCCATTTCAAAGGCAACATGTAAACACACTCACTGAAATCGGTCAGGAGGAAACTCAAAGAGCAAAGAGACTTATCTCAAAGTGAATGCGATTCATAGTATTTCATCTGACATTCATTTTTGAAACAGTAACGATACCTGCCCCCTGCAAAGACAGAAAACTACATTTCTGCAAGAAATACAGTTCCAAAGATCTGAGCAAGACGGGTTTATAGAAACAGAGCATCAGCTCAGTCTCAATTCTTCTGTCAAGTCCACTTACTGCACAACTACTAATCACTGCACAACTACCAATAATAGGACATCATCAGGTGAAAAGCTCATTTAGGATGCCTAGCAAATGAAACAGTCTTTTTCCCCATGTAATTTTAGCAACGTGTCAGAACTGCAGGATTATCAAAAGTATTTCTTCTGAGGTAAGCAGAAGGTAATAATTAAAGTGTTTTCTGAAAAAAATGGGGCAACACAATTCTAGCTATGGAAGGAATCCAATTTCTTTTCTTCTTTGGCAGAAGTTTTTTTTGCTTTAACAATCAGCCACTTGGCAAAAAAAGCAGTCATCTAATAGCCACAATATTGCTCTTCACCATGGAATAGAGCATTTTTCTCCTATGAGTACTATTTTATAATATTCAGGCAGCAACAGCCTTTCCAAGATCCGTTTGCAGTGTCCCAAAGTGCTGTATCACAAGCTTCTGTGACCATTAGTATTTTTCAGAGATTCAACTTGGAGTCTAAAGAAATGAAAGATGGCTATCACATTTTGGAAAAATAAGACTATTCCGTGCACTTCTTTTGCTGGATACCAATAGGTCCTGCCTGCAAACAAGTCCTTTCTGCTTCCCCAGTTCTCTCTCAAATGCAATTCTAGAGCCCTTCCAAACAGAAACAGCTTGAGCACGTTTGGCATACTAGCTAGTAGCTTGGGATCTTATCAGGACAGCTGACAGACCTACTAAAGACAAATTAAGTGCCTTCAAAAGCTAGCAAAAGTGGAATTAAGCAAAGTTTTTACTACAAAATTGTTAGCTTGATTTAACTCATTCTGTGGCGGTGATCTTTCCCCTAAACTTATGCAAACCAGTGAGGCCAAGAAAAACAAAGTAATAAGAATTCATCTTGACACTGAACTGGAGTCTAGAAGCTAGTCAATGTTTTAAGTTTGTCATATTAGGAGAGACCACGCTGGCGACCAGGAACCATACTTTTTGAATTTGCTGGCATGTAGAGAACAGTTCAGAGGCATGACCTGGAGTTAGTCTGGACTGTGTTTGAAAGTTCCAGAGACGCTCATCTCACCCATCCATGAGCACCCTTGCTGTTCTAACCAAGCTTCTGACAGGAAGAGAAAGGAAAAAGGAACACAACATTTGTTGAGCCTCTTTCCCACATCTTACAGACCCAAAGATGCAAACGTGTCCTGTACTTGCTAAGGATTCCTTAGAAGGCAGCCTGCACTCACAGGCTGTGGGAGCAGTCATGGACACTAATCACTTTATATAGTGGTATTAAACCAGACTGTCATCATCTTACACTCCACATCTCCTGCTCTTCTGTGACACTGGTGCTTGGGTGGCCACTCAATGAACTAGTCAACCGACTTCTGTCGATTGTACTTCCAGCAGCATTAGGTCCCCAATAGTACAAACCCTACTACCAGCATAGAGAACAGAAAAGGAGACTACTTCAGAAGGCAGGGTGACAGTACCACTTTTGACAGCCAAACATGTCAGATTCAACCGAAAGACACAGCAATAGGAGTATAGGTTCTCCACAGCAGTAGGAAAAACATCAGTTACAAAAACAGCAAGTCAGAAGACCTACAGGAAACTATACCTTTTTACCTGGTTACCACATAAGCAGTAACTGCAACAGCATCTACTTTCTTATAACTGTACTGTGAACAAGTTCAGCATCCATCTTCTCTTCTGGATGCAGGCTGACTTTCCCAGTTTATTAGTATTTATTGCCTCCTGGCAGCACCATATTCTCTGTCTTAAAGGAATGCTACAGGTTTCTAGCTTCTTGAGTTTTAGTGCTTTTCTCTTCCATCTCCTCCCTGAATTGTTTAAAAATAATAATTAAAAAAAAAAACTTTAAAAGGAGATTAAGTTAATAGGTAACTGATACCAAGACTCTAACTTGCAGGTGCATTATTGTTCACATTTTAGAACTCTGAAGCATACAAGTTTCAGTTATGTGAAAATAAAAAACTATGTGAATCTTTTGCAGAAAAGAAAACAAGACCTGGGTCTCCAGTGCTACTTAGAAGGACTCAATGGGCATTAGTGGTCAAACACTGCTGAAGCCTATTGCTAAGTCCAGTACCTCTTTTGAGCTGTTTTTAATTCCTCTGCTGGTTTTTCTAAGAACGAAAATTTAAAACATTCATGTACTCCTATCCTTGAAAGGTTGAATTCAAAGTACATCTATTATGGCACTGTTAAAGTATATAGTATTATTTTTTGCCTTATTCAAATACAAAGCTGACAACTTTATAGCACTTCAGATTAACTGTAAAAACAAAAATATGATCTGAAGGCTAGGTCAGGCAGCATTGTGTGTTATGCTAACCATCCTTCCACAATGAAAACTCAGTTAAGTTATGTCGAATCCAATATAGCATATTATCCAGCCATTTGAAACATTAAATTAGGGACCAGAAAAAAAAAATGCAACTTGTGTTATTTTAAAATATTTTCATTTATGTTGTGGCCATTATAAAGCTGTTCAACATTCTAAGATATTTACAGCTGGATTTTTGAAGTTGTAAAAGTTTAGCCAGAAGTGTAGGTAGTTGTTACATGTTTAAAGCATTCAATACTTGTGGCAAAAGCTCTTTCATGTTTTCTCTCCCAAACACCACAAATGAATTTACTCTTCTGCTTCTGCCACATGCAAAATGCATGAATTTAGGAAGCCTGAAATCTACATCTACTTTTTTGGCTTCTTGCAGCCATCAGCTGATAAAATGGCCCTTGGTTGGGCTTCAGCATCCCTTAAGAAAGGCATTCAGCAGCAGTGGCAGGCAGTGTAGCTGATCCAGCTTAAAGAGAAAACAACCGTGGGTCAGAAACAAAAAGCTGCCAACTCAACTATAACAAACCAGAGCAAAGAACTTAACATGGGAACAACGAAGGGCTGAGGGAAGAAGAGCTGATGTTTGGAGGAACCACTGCCAGGCATCGCTGTTCAGTATTTATGCCATATACTTCCTAGAACACAGGTGGCTGAAAAAAATCTGAACACGGTGAAAAGATCTGGTTCTTTGCAAATTATGACACTGCAAACAAATTTTATGTGCCCAGTTGCACAACTCCATCAAATTCTTTATCCTTGCATATAACCCTGGAATGTAACTGGCTTTAAGGAAGATCCTTTCCACTTCCTGTTTTCTCCAATCATATACAGAATTTAAACAGTAATTTCAGGCTTGAGTACAAGTGAATCATCGTAAGGAGATAATAGGTCATATTTATGTTAATATTTACTTAATCATACCCAATTTATTTTAAAGTTATAAATGCTAGACTAGTTCCTTTGAACATTCCTGCTGCACTGATATATAACTGACACACTTGCTCTAATCTTCCCAGAATACATTTGCGTGTATTTAATACTGCTGCTGTGGGCTTCCTGGCATTTCAGTATTTCAGTCCTGCTGAGATCAAGGGTACTTTTGATGTCAGGCAGTATCTGCTTCTAGATCAAAGGCCGCACTACTGAATATGGCTTTAAAATAAAGTCTCTTAGTTCTTATTCTTGTCAAGGATAAAGTCAACACCTAAAAATAAAAACAAAGCAAAAAGTCTGAAATTAAGTTCTTTTTCGTCAATTTAACTTTAGAAAACTTTTTGGAATCAGGCAGAAAAAAAAAAAAAAACAAAAAAACCCAAAAAACCCCCCAAAATCCCTACACTTTTCAGCAGGCAGAAAAGATTCCCAGGCAAAACTACTTCATAGGGTCCCAGTACCCAAAAAACCTGCAACAGAAAAACATACTCCTCACCTCAGTGAGACTATTCCTGACAGTAAGCAACAGGGCCAAGATGCAGAAGAAGATTCATGTATTTAATATAGCCATCTAATAAAATTAAGATACCTGAAGTCAAACTTCTCTGCAACAGCAGTGCAGTAAGACTGGAAGGGGGGATTGTTTTAACAACACACAATGAACAAGATACAGGACTGTTCTGGTTTTAGTAACTGTGCTACAGAAGAGGAAGGGGTAAGTGATTTTAAACCTGATCTTCATGAGTCACTGTGATCACATCAGTACAGTTGAGCAGCAAGGCAGCCTGAAGACACAAAAGCAGGAGCAGAGTGCAGAAATAAGCAGGCAGAGCACAGAAGCGTTCGACCAAGGGATGTGCTTGAACCTCCTGGAGAGGGCTGTAATCCTCACAGCCTCTATGAAAGCAGTGAAGAGCATCACTTTGATAGTTAACAAATACTGGAGCCCCCCTAATAGCAGCCTCTATGCTATTAGGTACAAATGGGTTTCAGCATGAGCCACTCTGTAGATGAGATGTGCTTGCTGCTTAGTTCATTTATTCAAATTAGCTCATTCAGAGATCCAGTTCAGTTTCTCTTGGAAGGTAAGTGACAATTATCAGCTGAAACAAATCAAGGTGGAACCAGAGTAAATTCTAAATAAATTAGTCTTGTTTTACTTGGACAGTAAAGATTCACAGCACATACACATACTATCACTGACTTCGTCATAGGGAAACCATCTATTAGAATACAACAGTCAGAAAAAGGAGTATCACTGTCTTAAGAACAGGAAGATTTCTATCGAAAGAGTCAAAGCTGAATCATCTGCTGAAATTGAAGAAAAATTACAACATCTGGATACTTAGAAAGGTCCCTGAAGACAAATCAAACGAAAATCTGTTGAAAATAAGAAAAAGTTGATCAGAAGCTTTTAAAATATATCAACCTCACTTGACACTCAGTTACAAATACCCAGCCAAAACTCAGTAAAAGTGAGCAAAATGAGTTGGAAAGAGCATCCAGACTTACATATAATGAGGCCAAAATATCTTCCAGGAAAGCAGGGAGTCAAGCTTTAGCAAGTTTGCAATTGGCTAGCATGAGTGAACTGAATAAAAAAAAAACAAACACACAACAGCAAAAAAACCTTGAGACAGGGGGTGTGGAAACCAAGAGAAGAAACTTAAGACATTAGCTACTGCAAGAGCCAACTGATGGGATTGCTCAGAACTTGGGACTGGACACCTGCAGCACTGAATAGAAAAGTGCTGTCAGGGGACCGAGCTAAGAGATTTCATGAGAACTGCCTGCTCAGCGGTCTCCCAACAGCTACGCAATGCTGTCTCTTCTAGCATTGCTCCACATATCTGGAAGTCAGATGTTTGAACAACAGCTTCCAGCGCAGAACTATGCTAGCTATGAAATCAGGGAATGGTAGGGACACTACTGAAACTAAGATCTCTCATCTACCTCATGTTAAGTATTATAGTAAGGGAGGACAAAGTGCTATGGTTAAATGCCGAAACAAGAATGGTGGTCACTACTAAAGCGCATACTTTGTTAAGTGATCACAGAATCATAGAATCATTAAGGTTGGAAAAGACCTTTAAGATCATCAAGTCCAACCATCAAACCATGTCTACATGTTTTTTGAACACTTCCAGTGACGGTGACTCCACCACTTCCCTGGGCAGCCTATTCCAATGCTTGATCTGTTAATCAAATGCAGGCATGTCCTTTTCCCTGATCAAATAAGCTTCCATTTAATTTTGATTATAAGATTATTGCAGAACAATTCTTCAGTGTCAGCACAGTACCAATGACCTAAACATGAACTCAGCAAATCAAGTATGAAACTATTAAATACTGACTTCACTGGCATATACAGATTTTCTACAGACAGGTTACTGCTTTCTCTTGTAGCTAGGGAATACAGCACCGATTTATAAAACCCTAATTAGTTCAAGCTACAATCTAGAATTTGACTACCTGAAAGGGTGCAAAATTTACATTTGCTAGTATTGGATAATATAATAAATGTCAACCCTTGCCTGATTTTACTGCATTTCTCCCGTATGTATAACAACCTCTCCACCTCACGACTTTCATGGTCAGACACTGATTTACCATGGAAAGAAGAAAAGACCTCTGAAGGCATCACTCTACCTCCTCCTAATGACCACCCTCAAAACACTACAGCTCTGCTTTATCCAGAGGGCCACCAAGACTGAGCCTGCGCTGCTGCACACACCACTTCAGCCACCCAAGCATGCTGCCGAGATGCTGCAAGCCCAGTGCAGCTCCTGCTGCTGCATTTCTTTTTCCTCCTCCAGAGGTAGCCTTGGGGGACAGCCTCCTGGGAAAAGTTAAGATCTTGTTACCGCTGACTCATAGAATATATATTCCAGAGCAGTACCGGTCTGTAGTGCGTTACTGAAAAGAGTGCCATTTTAGGGCATGCTGATCCAAGCATGCACAACTTAAAGCAAGCAGAAATAGTCACTCAGCATCAAATCACAGAACCATTAAGGTTGGAAAAGACCTTTAAGATCATCAAGCCCAACCATCAACCCAACACCACCATGCCCACTAAACCATGTCCTGAAGTGCCACGTCTATACATTTTTTGAACGCGTCCAGTGATGGTGACTCCACCATCTCCCTGGGCAGCCTGTTCCAATGCCTGACCACTCAGTAAAGAAATTTTTCCTGATGTCCAATCTAAACCTCCCCTGGCGCAACTTGACGCCATTTCCTCTCATCCTATCGCTAGTCACTTGGGAGAAGAGGCCAACACTCACCTCACCACAACCCCCTTTCAGGCAGTTGTAGAGAATGATAAGGTCTCCCCTCAGCCTCCTCTTTCTCCAGACTAAACAACCCCAGTACCTCAGCTGCTCCTCATAAGACTTGTGCTCCAGCCCCCTCACCAGCTTCGTTGCCCTTCTTCAGACATGCTCCAGCACCTCAATGTCATCATTTCTGTTTTTCAGCATTAACTAACACCTAAAAAATAAAAGCCATTTTCCTATCCATAAGTTTCTCTTTGAAGTCCTCTATCTATCATTGCTGATCTGCTTTCATAGACTTAATACCGCTTCATCAGAGCGCCTCCAGATCACAGTTGTTCCAGTTTAGGTTTCCAGTCTGAGGGAACGAATTACACCCTGTTCATTTATGAAACAGTGCATAATTATTCAGTGTCTTACTGAAAGCTTCATTCACAGTTTAATTCCCTTATTAGTATTCCCTGAGCACACTAAACCCTTTTAGCACTTGTATATGTGGATGCACCAAAACTGAGAAACAGTACACTTACATCATTTTTTTAATTTCAACTCATTTTCCTTTCTTGCTTTCAGCTGATCTACTGAGTTGTCTGGTTCAAGTACTATTAACTTGCAAATATTGTATAGGAATGACTTTAACACGGTAGTTCACTATAGTAAGACTTTTTGCCACTTCTGCATTCCATCAACATTAAGTTTCAAGGTGTACTTAGAGAAGAACAACAACAAAAATAAGAAAGATGCAGACAGACTGGAGAGGGTCCAAAGGAGGGCCATGAAGATGATCAAAGGGCTGGAGAACTTGCCCTATGAGGAAAGGCTGAGAGAGTTAGGTCTTTTCTCCCTGGAGAAGGGAAGAATCTGGGGGACCTCACCACAGTATTCCAGTACCTAAAGGGCAGATACAAAGAGGGTGAAAGTGCTCTCTTCACAAGAAATCACACAGACAGAACAAGGGGCCCCAGGTACACATTGCACCAGAAGACATCTTAATATATGACATTTTTTACAGTGAGGACAATCATTCACTGTAACAACCTCCCCAGGGATATGGCATAGTCCCCATCACCGGAGGTTTTCAAGATGTGATTGGACAGGGTGCTAGATAATCTCATCTAGGCTCCAATTCCCACGAAAGGTTGAACTAGATGACCTTTTGAGACCCCTTCCAACCTCAGCTGCTCTATGATTCTATGAGTCTGAGCCTAAAAACACCTCATTCGCATTCCTGTGGCAACGTGTCTCAGAAAACCCATCTCCTTTGTTTTCTGCCAGTTTTATTGCAGCAGGATCATTTCAACTGTCAGCATCATCTGAGAATTGGTTTCTTAATACCAACCTCTACAGAAGATATAATAGTTCTGATTAGTTTCCTATATCTTTATCACTCACAAGTTTGATATAACTATTAGGAGAACCCGTTATAAGTATGATGTCTTCCTGCAGTGCTTGCGCCTGATTTTTTCTGCCCATTCCTGAAGTTTCCTACTTTACTGGTCTACGTGACGATATTATGAAGATTTTAACCTTGTCCAATTTCATTTGATAGCCAGAAGTTACAGATGTACAGACCTACTGTAAAAGCTACAGTCTTAAAAAAATTAAAATAGCTTAAACAAATCATGTTGCTGATACAACAGTGAATAACATTTTCCCTTTCTCAGCTCAAAAGTAAAAGTGTCACCCCCCATCAGCAAGGCCTGAAGCAATTGCAATATCCCATTATGTATAGGTATGGCCACTAAATAGGTCACAGGGCCAGATGAAACTAAAGCTCCTGCCACCACAAGAGGTATTACTGGTTCACCAGTCAGCACTCTGACACCTTTGCCATAGACTGGAATAAACCCGGCCAGCCTCCATGTGCAGGAAATATGTTATCAAGATTTCAGTCATCTTCAAAAATAACGGACAGAAGTAAAACTTTCTAATCTTTAAGTCTGAAAACTCTGACTGCCTTGCCCTCAGTTCTGTACATCAAGAAGTAGATACTAAAGACTTTGGACTAGTGCAATTAAGCCATTTAAATTTACCTTCCAACAACAAAATTGCAGGCTTGGTGTATCCCCTTTGACATAAACTACAGAAACAATTCATTCAAGTTTACAGCCTTGTTAACATACAGGGACACTTCATCACAAGTCTAAACATTTTCTCCTCTCTACAAGGATCTCCTGTATCCTCCCCCTGTCGTTTACACCCAAAAAAAAAAGTATTATAGGTGAAAGTAAATAAAGATCAGAAATATCAAGACCAGTTATACATATTTGACATAAATAGTATGCTTCAATAATGACATGCAATACAGTTAAAAACTCACATAGCGTTTTTTCTGTCCCTAGAAAACACAGATGCATTACCTACAACTTACATGTAGAAAATAAATTCCTTTTCGTAAAGGAATTGTCAGCCACTGATAGCAAGACTCAATAGGCATACTTACACAGCAAAATAGGGAAAAAATTGTTCTACTAAGGTCATATATTCTACAGCAAGGACAGTATTACATACCTTGTGCAAGCATGTTAAACTCCAAGAACAGTGCTATGTGGTAAAGCTCCATAGCTTCCTCAGCCCTAGTCATGTTTAGTTTTCCTGCTACAAGAGCCTGAACTTCACTTAAACTGCCCACTGAAGGGCTGGAGTGCAAAACTGAGAGGTCCACCACATCTGTATACATACAGTTCAAAATGACCTTAGCATATTTTTTTGGTATGATAGATTCATCCAATATAATTCTAGTTGGAGTTCGTAGAGTTCGGTCTGTGATTTCTTCACCAGTTCGTATCCTCCTCTGCAGCAAGTGACGAAAAAATGGAGATCGTGATGAAATAATAGCTTTGTGAGCTCTGAGTTCTTCATCTAGACAGTTCTGACTTCCACCAAAAGTTTCAACTAAGTCAGAGTTTGATGAAAAGCTAAGAACCACATCGTAGTAGCACATGTAATCAAATAGTGCGCGCATGTCAACATCTAAGGAATTTGGTGTACCAAATTCTTCACTAAGCTGCACAAGGATATCAACATTTTGGAATCTTGAATCATCCATTCCAAACTCACCCGTATAAAGGTAGTGTAACAAAGCAGAAAACATAGGCATATCTATGCCAGCTGTGTTAATATCCATTATTATTTCTGCCCCATACTCTGGTGAGGAAGATAGCAGCGTCTTAAAAAATGGACATCTTGCTGCCAATATCGCACGATGCACAGGAAAACAAGTTTCTTGAAATATTAAGTCTACATCGGTACAATATTTGTACTGATAAAGTTCAGCCATGTCTTTTTGTAGGGTCTTGGCTTCTGGTCTTGCCAAATTAGCTTGTAGATAAAGTTCCTTTAAGGCTGACGTCCCTTCATATTCTTCTACTAATGCATTAACATCTCTCACATCCCAGCCCGAGAGAAGTTCGCGCATCTGCTTGGCATGATCAGCAGATCGGCTAGATTTCCGACGCTTAATGAATTTCTTTTTGAGGGTGGCAAGGCCAGAGGTTTTCTTTTTCTTGTCTTGAGGTTTCTCATGGCCATGGTCAAGGCTATACAGCTTTGATTCACAGCCATAACCTTGATGAGAGTAAGATGATGTCCCTGAAGGCAAAAAGGAAAATTGACACATTTATTCTTTAAAGGAAGGTCTGTAACGCCCTAACAGCCCATCTATATCTCTGCAAGTTACACAGTTTCTCCTTCTCCTCAGATCAGATAATTCAACAAGCTGGAAACCTGACTGAAGGTTTCCGGCCGTTAAGAACAAAAATATTTTTTTTTTTGCATCTACGGAGTTTATACTTTTTTTTTTTTTTTAAATAAAGCAGTGCCAGTTGACATAGCTCTGTAGCACATAGCACACTTATCTAAACAGTAAGAGAACACTGTGGTCATAATGTTCCAAGTGTCATATTAACTACAGGAAGTGAAAAATACAGCGTTTTTAAAAACTTGTATGACCTCAGTGAAATAGTAGCACTCCCCCTTACTCCTTCAAAGTGTTTTTCAAATTCTGTTCTTCTAGCATAAAGTGTCATTTCAACAAGAAAAGCATACCTGTCAGGTAGTTATCATAGTCACAAGAAAAAACGGGAAAAAGAGAACAGAGTACCAAAACATTCAGTGAAATTGAGGACAATGAATTAATTTTCAATGCAAATTTAACAAGAAAATAAAAATCCTAATCATATGATAATCAGGTAATGCCAGAAGTCAAACGCATGTGTCCTTTCCACAGACCTATTAGATGCTAATTTGTGCATACACCCCATTTAAAAGAACATGGAGAATTTAAGTTTTACTGTATTATTAAAGATGTCCTTTGAACAGAGGATTATACAACTGAAGTATACATATAATTAATTTTCCCCTCAAAAATCATTTATAGGGAAGTCACATTATGAACCAAACATGTCATAAAATGAAAAACTGATTCCCCTCAACATTGTCTGTGTTACACATCTGACCTGTTCTGCTAAATGAACCTTGCTGATTGTCAGCTTGAGCCTAGCTGCATATACAGTAAGACTGATAGCAATTTAGTAAGAAAAAGAATTAGAATCTGCATTTCTAGAAATAATGTTTTAATAAAAAAGTAGTTAAAAACTATAGTTTAAACAGAAGCATGACTCTCAAGGGTTATTTTCTAATTTAACTTTATTTAGAGAATTTTCACTCTAAGCCAGAGGGTGTAAAACCTCAGACATGACAGAAAAAAAGTATACAAACCCAACTACTACTTCCAGACAAAAGGAGAAACCAGAAGAAAACATTTACAAATTGTATACAGATTAACAACAAATTGCAGATTGATCTGAAATAGTATGTCAATTTTCTGTTGAGAATACTTCACATGTTTCAATTAGTACACTTGTGTAGCTTCACTACTTGTTGCCTTTATTGGATCTTGAAATTCAAAGCACATCCAACCAACAGAATTTTTTGTGGTCTTTTATAACTTGTTCTATCATTGCTCTCTCACAGTTCCGTTTGTTTCAGGTACACTTGATATGATGCTATTTTGCGATGCCATTTTGACAGCAATGTTATGGGCCAGTCTGACAAAAAAACAATACTTTTAGTTATTATGCTACTTCAGATAAGCATTTCTTGAACTTTGAAAGACATAGGAGCAATTCAAAGTTGTATTTGAGAGTATGGCAACTGTAGCAATCTAAGATTTCTGTAAATTGTTTTATTTTATTTAAGCCTCAATAATTCTAAGTAACCTTACACACTGGCTTTTATGCCAAGCTAATTAAAACTCCCCCAAATCATGCGACACAACGGTTTTACAATTCCTCTATTAGTGAGAGCTTTGGGAAGGAACTTCGCTGTCTTTGAGGAAAGACCTCTAACCATTATATCCATGCTACATTAAATTTTGCTTGATGAGGCAACGTGTCATGATACTGAAATTTCAGTCAAGTTGATTTTTTTAATGTTTTGAAGAGAACAGCAGTAACTCAAGACAACTTCAACAAAGAGGTTGTGCTGCAAAATTCACCATAAAAATTCCTTCCACATGCCACACCAGGTATTACAATAGAAAAGTACAGAGATTCAGTCTCTTGTTGATAGACAAGCCTAGAATTTCTGCTCCATTTAAAGAGCATCAAGTACATTTCACAGGAGAAGTATAACTACACTTTGGTCACCCCATAATGGCAGATTCTGCTCCAAAAGAACATGTCAGCTCATACTTATTTGAAGTATTTTGGATTCTAATGGCAAATTTCAGTATGCAGAATATTCTTACATTCTGCTAAAGAAAAACTAGGACACCACAAGTCTCAATTTCCTTCTTCGCTGAAGGCTGCCATGAGGTATTACTTGCACATGAATCACAAGATACTAAAACACCATTCAAACCTTTGTGTACCCTGAGCTACTAAATTTAACTTCAGAAGTACTGCAAACAGTGCTATTAACACAAATAGATAAAACAGTGCTATAAAAGTGCCACCACACAACTGCTTTTTGCCAGAGGCAGCAGAGATGTACCAGCATAGTCTGTCTGGGTTCACAACAGCTGGTGGCTCTGTAACCCTCAAAGAAAGAATTTTGAAGAGCCCCTTTTTGACCTGCCTGTATTCCCTCATAAGGCAGCAGCATTAGAAGTAGGAAACAGAAATTTATTCCCCACTTCTACACTAAAAGGCACCAATCTACTAAATGGTGTTAAAAAGCAATAGCTAATTCATGCCCCTAGACCATATCTAGCTTTGAACAGATAAATATTTACAAGGAATAGATGACTGCCAAGAGAAAGTACTTGGGCACTTGACAATGAATAATGGAATCTGTCTAGTCCTCTGCATGCCTACACATTTTAAAATCTAATTACAGAGCTCTATTTAAACATAAATATCTTGAACAGATGTACCACCCTAGAAAATGGTGTGAAATGCTCCTCCTGAATGCTGTAAACAAAACAGCAAGCAGATAACTAGTTAAGCCTTCGCTAAGACAAAAGTACTACTTACAGTAAGAGCACTGCATTATTTTTACCGATTTATCTCTTCTTCATAATGCTGAATTTGCTTACAGTTTAAGTCAACTAACAATGGGAGCTCATCCTATGAAACTACTGTGCTTTGCCAGATCAGTTCTCAGCTTTTAACATTCATCCTACATTGACAATGTAACATGGAGCAGCATTTTAATGGTAAAGCAGCATGTCTAAAACAAACCCTTTAGGCCTGAATCCAGTTTCCAGGAATAAGGCAACTAATATATATTATGCAGCTATTATAACTCTAGTCCCCATAGTGCCAGTTGGACCTTGGGGCAGCAGACATATGTAATGCCTTCTACCTTAAAAAAAAAAACAACAAACAAACAAAAAACAAACAAAAAAACCCCAAACCACAACAACAAAATAAACCCCAGCCAAAACCTCTGTAAAAATTGATTTAACATTAAAACATCATTGTTCTGACAAGTGGTAAAAACCCCAGCTATTGATTATAGGATACATCTATTTCTACTGAGACAGTTAGACAAACCAATCACCCATCCAAACAAGATTCAAGATAAGAAAGAGCCAAACTCCACAAATTGGGGAGAAGAGATGTATGCCTGCGACGCAGATGGCACACGTACTCTACCAGCACACTCATGTAAGTGCCACCATAATATCAGAAGATTTCGGCAAGAATTTTAACCAGAACACTCATTTGACTTGCCTAAGGGGAGACAGACACACTTTTAGACCTTCCTCAAAAAAGTCTCAACAACAGTTTTCAATAGGTAAGGGGGATCAGTAAATTTATCGTGACATACTACACAGTAGAAGTTTTCTGGGGAACTTAATCAAGCCTTTGCAGTGT
>NW_010559074.1:14661-25226 GCF_000687285.1 Phaethon lepturus
TGAACCAGGCCTTTGCCGTGCCCCCCCCCCCCACCCCCCTTCAAATCTGCTTAAAAGGTGTTTCAGCATGCAGACCTGCCTGTTTTCAGGTCTGCAAGGGTTTCTCTTAGTTCAATATAGAGGCAGATTAAAAAACACCAAGACCTCAAATAAAAACACTTTGGCTGTGTTTTTACAAAGTGTGTATATCTATATCTACATATATATATATATAGGGCAAGCCTTTTATTACTGTTAATTATGATACACTGAAGATATGTAAAGCCTTAAGGGGGAAATTTACAGCATGGAATATCCAAGATGTTAGTACTAAAAGTTTTTCCTTGACATGCTACAGCAGCACATGCAGAATTTTCAGTCTAGAGCACAGGTCTCTACATGTAACAGTGTGGGCTGTCCTCTACTCAGCTCTCCAAAAGTTCGGAGTGTCACAAAAGCTGAGGCAAAAGAGAAAAATTACAAAGCAATTCAATTTTCCCCTCTGGTAAGGATATCACTGCTTTCTGTGGTGATTAAGAAAAGAAGCAACACTGAATAACAATAACTACTTATTCCATGTTGCCAGCCAAGGCATAAAGGAGAAAAGTGTTTATAAAGTATGTTCTTTCCTGCTAAGATCATTCTTCATGCTGTCAGGGTTGGGGTTTTTTTAGCAAGATTTATCTTCTCAAAAACTGCCTTCTTTAGATTCATCCCATAACTATTTATTATTTATAGTGCAACAGTACTTAGATCTACACTGAGGTCTTTTTGCACTATACTGGAAAGCACATAAAGGTAATACCTGCCCCAGTTATGACTGTGATAAGAAAATAATTTCTTAAGAGCACTTCAACTCATGATTCCAGTTAAGCAAGGTCCTTGCTTGTAAATAATACTGTTAGGACAATAAGTATCCCCATTCCCCATTTACAGGAACAGGAAAAGGACAGAAGAAAGTTGTCTTCAAGACTACTTTAACAGGCTTATTATCAAAGATATCCCTTCTAGCAATAAGGAAGTAATTCACTCATATTAGACACAACACCACTACTACAATGAATACTGATGATGAAGAGTTTTATATGCTCTAACACAGTTTCACAGAAGATCTAAGGAAGAAGAATAGAAAATAGCAGATAATGTTAACAGACAGCAACTGCAGATTTCTCACTTGATTCCCAGCTTGAACTAGGAAAACTAGCATGCATGGTTTCATTAAGAAAAAAAATCCACTTTATTTTAGTTAAATAACCTAGCATCTGTTTACTAGCAAATGGCAGATCAACGCAATGCATACATAGGCCAAACAGATACTGGACAGTACCGAATTTCATGCACGATTGAGCTTGAATGTTTTCAAACTGATGACCTAGAAAATAAAAGCTCTGCATAACATTACTGCAAGTAAATCAAATCCAGTGCATATGCAATCCGGCAAGTCACTTATGTAAGCGACAAGATAACTGAAAAGAGTTACCTATGAATGTCTGTTGTGCCTGTGAATTTCCCCCTACCCTTGGGGAACACGAGTGAGGGTAGTTAGATGCATTAGCACCCATTTTCTTCAGTCACTCAGGCATTCCGCCTGCTGGCTCTTCAATGTATAATCCCATAATCCTTCACATCTTCAATCCCAGGTCCAGCATTCTGTTCCTCCATTTCTGAAGAACAAAAAGAGCAACAAATTTCTTCAGTTTGGGTTTGGGGGGTGGGTGGTTGGGGAGGGAGGGGCATTATGTGATTTAGATAAAATAAACTCAGCCTCCAGCACACAGTTATTTTCATAAGTTAAAACCTCAAACGTGTCCAAGATAGCTTTTTATTTGAAGAATAAAACCAAGAACAAAAATATTTTTTACCCCCAAAATAATTTGTAATTTTCCAAATCATTCACAAATCAGTATGATAAACTGCCACAAGTAACAGTATGGTTATTAAACTTTTAGCTATGAAATCTTCAAGTATGAGTTGGTCTGGACTAGACATGTTCCTTTAACTAAACTCAGACTTTTCATACATGCTATTATATTTACACACTTTTATAAAAACCCAAAATTTAATTATACTGCCTGAGAAAGCAAAATAAACCAGTCCTGTTGGAGATTATACCATCATCACTGCTTTCAGCTGCATTTTGATTTCATACCATTTATGTAGTTCTCATTCAGTCCTACTTTTCAAGTAGTACCTAGCTTAAGAATAGTAAAAATAAGGCATTTAAGCATTCATCTACTGTTTTATTAGGCATTTGAAAACATTTTGAGAAGTAAATTCTGAGGAAATTTCAACAAGGGTTCATTGCTAAGCATACAAACACATTCTAATTTATCCTATATTAGCAGTGTTAGGATATTAATACTGCAAAATTAAAATCACCACAATGAAGAGCTGCTTACTGACAATTAAACATGTGGGTCCCCACCCAAAACACAAACACACAGATGAGAAAGAGTGATACAAAGGTAAAGTCCACACTACGACTTTTTTAGACTCCATTCAATATTAACATGTAGCTAAATTCTATCATGTTGTCACTGGTGTACCTATATTTGCTATATGCTCCCAACTTTATCCCCTTTCTCAGTACACCTCTGGCATGTTAAATCAGACAAGTGCCATGCAAGAGTGTGCATTTCTAAGAAGTTGCAGCACTGTTCCAGTCTCTTCTCCCTGCTTTAATAATCTGTTTATTTTCGGCATGAGGAGTTCAGAAATGGGAGTTAGCGTGACACCGGGGAGGAGAGCTATGATTCTAAGTGGAGAGGCACACCTGGCCTCTTAGTCACAAATGCAGTATGCAAAGCAGATCCTGGGGAGCGGAAAGTGAGAGACAGGCCAGGGAAGAGAAGGCTCCAAACTGCTGTAGGCACAGGGGTGGGGGAGAACAAATGCCACAGGATTTGAGGGCTGGCTACATGAAAAGGAAGAATAGAGAAGGGTTTGGAAACCTGGCTTAGGGATGTGGGTACGTGAAAAGGTGAGACACAGGCATGGGAGTGAAGCATTATGGAAGTACGAGAGGGTAGGTGACTGCCAATCATCTGATGCCTTAGAACAAGGCTCCCAAAAATCAGAAATCAGGCCTTTTGGCATTTGTAGTCTATGACATCAGATGTATTCAAAAAGGAACCACAAAACCTCATGCTAGACATGACGTACAGGCAGAATCACTGCTCTAGAGAGCACACAGCCCAGGTCTGCCTCACACAGCTGCAGCCTGCTGACCACTATCTGAATTCTGCTAAGGCAGGAGACACAACCAGAAGAACACAGCAGCTTTGCTGGTATTATACAAGCCAAACTGAGCCAATCTACAGGCTTGCAAATGTAACAAGGGGGAGCTCCCATGCCTGCCCTCCCTAGCTAGGCAGCAATGTCTCCTCAATTACATATAACCTGATGCTTTTCTTGAACTTGTCTCTACACAGATTCATCTTCCTACACATCAGGAAGGAGAAAAATAAAATACTTTCCTACATGAATAGTGAGCCTGCTCAGAATGAAGTCAGACCCGGAGTACGTGCAAAATGGGCATCATCACACAGGCAGACAACAGCAAATCTCAGCAAACACAAGCTATTGGATCAGTTCAGTCTTAGCCAATACATGCACTCATTTTCTTCCTTGTGCAGAAATAAACCAGCTATTCTAAGATACCCAAATACATGTGGATGCAGACCTCTTCTCCATACATGAAAAGCTCCACTGATTTAAGAAACACTTAGAAAATAATTTCATTAAAACAGTGACACTCCAAGTGATTTGTGTACCCACACAGAATATGTTACTTAAATGTGCCATCCATTTCCACATAGAAGTAGTTACAATCAGTGCAAGCTTTGTAGAGGTAAGAGTCACCTTTCAGTTTGAATGCCAACTCTCTCATAAATAAAGGCCAGCATCCTGGGCAGATAGCCCAACAACTTCCCTTTTGTCAGCTAAAATTGGACTTGATTCATTTGGACAGAGTCCTGGAATAATGCCATTGCATCCCACTTTCCTCTTCTGCATTCAGCTGTGGTGTGATAACTTGTCTATTAGATGTCTACAAATACTTTTCGTTTCTTCCTGACATGGGAAAGAACCCAGGACCTAAGTAAAAGGGGGAGTTGGGGGGGGAGGTCTAGGGTGTTTTTGCTAGCAAGCACTAAATATACATAACCAAGTCTCAGGTTTGAAGTTAATACTTCCCACCTC
Source organism: Phaethon lepturus (assembly GCF_000687285.1). Lineage (NCBI taxonomy): Eukaryota > Metazoa > Chordata > Aves > Phaethontiformes > Phaethontidae > Phaethon > Phaethon lepturus. Next base: position 18,841 of record NW_010559074.1, read on the forward strand.
CTTCCACTTTGCAACAAGCATGCCCCAGAAGATGGAAGGAATGTGATCAAGGAATACATGCAACTTGTGCAATACCATTATCATTCAGTGCTTGAATTTGCAAAACAACAGGATTTAAATAAACTGAAAAATGTAAACACTGTAAAGAGTTCCTAAAATACCTGATATATAAAATAATATATTATATAATAATATAATGTATTATTTTATATATATATAAAGCCAAACATGCCAGGCCTCAGTGAAGGAGGAATTCAATGCAGAGTAGGCACTGTGCTCAGCCATTTACAGATGCCAAGATTTCCCATGCCTCCTTTCAAACTGAACCATGTACTGGCTGACTTTTTGAGAGTATTTTGTATCTTGAATTCAAATACGTAGTTCGTAACAAAGTGTACTGTGCCCCATGGCTCAAAATTGATCATAACTTTAGTCCCACTACTGTCCTTAACCTCATGTATCAACTGAAAGTACAATCTTTGTAATTTTTATTACATCACTAAATTTTACAAGATAATATTGTATAAACCCGTATTTTGGAAATGCTGTATTTCCTAAACAATGTAAGCTGTCAGCAGTGATAAACTCTGTCCTGGAGGAAGTCATGTCTTCCTCTCTGCATTCTCATATCCACTTTCCCTAACTTGTTTGTTCTGACCCAAATATTCTGTGAACCAGATAAATCAACCCACATTAAAACCAACCTAGACAAAAAGTTTAAACAGTATCAGCTACTCTACTGGTTTGTTATGGCATCACATGAATACTTGTGCCAGCACAGGTGGAAAAGGAAAGAGGACCATGGAAACAAGCTTCTACAGCCAGGATTATATCTTTTGACAGCAAGGTGTACTTCAACCACTTATGGATTTGGGTGCTTTTTTTTTTGCTGGTGTCCACTTCAACCTCTACACTAAACCTAGTCTACCTGCACAGAAGTCAGTCTTGCATGTAAACTGCTGAGTCTACTACAAATGTAAATACATCTCAGTTACTGCATAAAATGCCAAATCAAGAATGCTGTTTCCCATGGGGAAAGACAGCTGTAGGAGGAGATGAACATAAAAATGAAGAAACAAACCCAAATCACAAAAAATTAGATGTTTAACTGCAAAAAGAAAGAGCTCCTCTCTCCTTGCAGAAGTTATCCTGCATACCAAAGGCTTCACTATTGCCGTTTAGCTGAAGAATTTTTTTAATCTCATTTTAGCCTCAGAGTAGTCATGGAATTTTTGTTTGCTTTTAAAAACTAGCATCAGGTAAACTTTTTCTTGCCTTTCTGTTACAAGTTTATATGCATCTACGTAAGCATTATCAAAAGGAAATTAATTCAACATCTGCTGACCTACTGAAGCAGGAACTCTTGCTGAGAGCAGTGACACACACACACAGATGTGCATTATGTATATTACATGTACACAGAAAAAAGTTAAACTATGTCAAAGCTTGTTTAAAAAAAGCCTGCACTGCAGAAATAGCATACAAAGTGTGTTACATGAAACCAGGAAGCTTTAGAAGGCAAAATTACCATCTCAAATACTACAAAAAGCACAGAAGAGACTTTCAGATTATACTGATACTGAGAGCAGAATAAAATTTAAAATAAACACAAATCTAGTTAAGAGTTTCAGTACCTGAAATAAGTTTCTCGGTCTTCTCAATACTTGTCACATTGAATCTAAAATCCTAAGAACCTAAGACGACTTGCATCTGAGGTGTCTGGGCTGACAGCCAGGACTTCCGGGATTGGGAGTTTTAAGAAAAAGTCTGTGTACAGAACAGACTTTGGGTAACAGTGACACTTTGTTTATAGTAATCACTCAATGCAAAGGTTTCATAAATTTTTCTGTAGTCCACTGGGATCCAATTAATATAAAGGACAAGGTGGTGAGCATTACAATGTGTTTTGCAACCAAAAACATTTGACTTCTTCCCCTCTAAAATTTTAAGAGCTTTTTTGTATTTCTTCTGGAGTTGTTGCCATAGCATTATGAAATAGCATAATACTAAGACCAAAGTAGGAAGTCCTATCAAGTACATGCACATACTTGTGCCAACATGACTTTTCAGGTTTTACATTTTACTTAACACATTTTAAATTTACTTCAAGTAAATGACAACACAAGTATCACAAGCATACCTTATTCATTTTTGCTTAGATTTTTATCTAGACCAAAATGCTATGCTATTTTGCCCCAACAGTTCCTTTCAAGTAGCAAGGAAGTAGAGCTGTAATACAAGATGAGATAACAATATCCAGCAGTAAATTAGAACATGGGAGGGGGAATTTTTTTTAAATCAGCTTTTAAAAATTAAAACCCCAATAAGGAAATACTTCAACTAAATTTTAGCAAGTACAAACCTATTTTCATAGAGATTAGGTAGATAAATAACTAAAAGATCAAGAACATGTGAGAACCAACCCCTGCCACTGTCGCCAAGGTACATCCCACCAACTTGCCTTAACAACCTGAATCTGTCTCCAGCCCAGACACAGGCAGAGCAGTGGTCTGGTGACCAATACAGAGCCCTGAGCCATCCCAAAGGGATTCAGGAACAATCCCATGTGCAGCAGAACAGTTCTACAGCTCACTCCACTGGGGAGTCTCCAAAGCCAGACCTGGCCCTGCTGGTTGTTATGCAGTACCACTACTGGAATTACCAGCAACATCCGCAGGGACAAGCACTTAAAAATGAAGACAAAGTTGCTTGTGTTTGTAGTTCCAGCTGTTTGTTAAGATGTGCATTTACCTCATTTTCTTACTACTCTACTGGGAGGGGGAGTGTTCTCCAAAGAAGAGGAACTGACAGGAACCAACTATTACCTGTCCTGACCTTCCTCTTACTCCATGGACCAGGCACTCAAAGGTACTGGCATACTCACAGATTTTGCTGAGGCTACAAGTCCCCAATCTCAAGAGTACACATGCTAAAGGACTGAATGCATATGGGACAGTATCTTGAAGAAATTGTGAAATTGCTAAGTAATTCTCTGTTCAAAGGAAACAGCTGAAATCATGAAGGTCCAGCTGATCATACAGCCTGACACACAGGCAAATCCACACAAAGCCACCTTTGGCTCTTTTTTTAAATCCAGTCAAGCAACCAACCTTCATCATCATTCAAAGTCATCTGGATGACACAATAGTAAGATGTAGCCGATACAGCTGAAAGGTTCTGGCTTGGATTAGAACTGTACAAAAATTAGGAACAGATAATGTTCATGATTTGGGTTTATACATCTGAGTTATTTAATGATTTACTGCATTGGAAAGAAAGAAAATCCAATAAGCAAAATACCAGAACGTAAGCCACATCAGCAGTTACAGGCACACGAGGGCAAGAAAAAGCAGATATAACTAGATTATGAAAGAGACTGCATTGCTTAGTGCTTTGCTGAAAATCATGTGTGCCAGCTATCACAAAGAACCCTTTCTTAAAGTTAGGCATGAATTTTAACACACTTTCTTTTTCATGAAGCAGTACACTTCTGCATTAAGGTGGTCTTTTAAATGGAAGCAGCAAAAATCCCACAGTAGTCCTAGCTTTTTATTTCTAGATTTGTTGAGAAACAGGACTGAGTTTTAGGAGGGGGAGAAAAAAAAAACAAACACCTGTACCAGTTTTCAACATGTCCTCTGAGGAATCACCTGAAAGTTAAAAGAACTATATTCAAATAGAGTATAAAGGTGTGTAGACTTGAAGATATATACACTTCAGAAAAGTAAGACATTGCAAAGCATTCTGGCAGTTGAAAAGACACAGAAAGAAAGTATAGAAAAAAGCCCCCTCTTTTCAATGCTGGTTTTGCAAATAGTGTTCAAAGCAGGATTTTTGATGATTAGCAAAGCAATTCAAAGTATGATGTGAATTGCTTCTAGGATGTAACACATTAAGTAATGTCATCAGCAGGGAGCGGACAGTCAGATTCCTAACAGCACTGTGGAGGCATGAGACATCAACATATTTATATTCCTCTAAATACAAAAAAGTTCCAGCACCTAAAAACACCCAAATACTCACAGCACACACAGACTAACTGAACTACAGCCGTACAATCCTGCACAGAACAGGAAGTTCCTCCCAAGCAACTTAAATGTTTTCATATACTGGCAAATGAATCTTGATCTCTGTACATCACTGATCCTTTCAGCTGGTTGCAAGCACACACTAATTTACCAGAAGTCTGTTCTGATTGATGACACTCGCATGAAAGACTTAACTGATGTTCCTGAAGTTGAATTCAAAACACTTCTTTTAGCAAAATCAGCAAGAACTCACTTACTGCTCTGTAGGACTCTCTTGAAGTGCAATGACAGCATGTATTCTTCAATGACGTTCCATTTTTTAGAGGCTCACCTGAAAGGAACATTATCCGATTCAGACACAAAACATTATTAAATCTACTTTGTAAGAAAATCAGAGAAATCCTATCCACCAAATCTTTATCAGTATCACTGAACAGATTAATTAGGTATGAACATATCTGTTTTGAGGTAAAATGAGGATAATTCATTTTAGCCAATCTAGAATAATTGCAAGATACTCTGACATACTGTGATACATTTTGAGGAGTCTAAAGGTTTTTCAAAAGGTCTCCTCTGAGCAAACAAAAACATGCTTTTGTTATTTAAGAAAGGCAAATCCTCTTTGGCATAATAAATATGTAAATACATCAGCTGGTTAAGACAGAAAAAGGAACCTCCACGTTACATGATACATGAGAAGTACTGCCTAAAAAGCATCAGACTCCCCGCCCCCCCTGTAGTTTTCACAATTCATACTATTTTATTCTATTTGCTTTGAGAGTGCCCCCAAAGATCCCTGTTTCATCAAGAAAGGGAATTCCTCCTCTTGCTCAAGCTGTGACCCAACCATAACACAAGATGCTGTTTTCAATTAGCAAGTCTACTAAGACAGGGAAATCTTGGCTCAAACCTCAGCCATATGGAAGATCCATCTCTGGATTTTAGCGCTGCTGCCTTCTCACATCAAATACGACCTCAGTGGGGTACACGCTACAGTCTCCTTGTACTGGAGACATTTTCCCTTTTCTCCAGGCTCAGTTATTTCACAGAAAGCCATTTACTCTGAATGAGGATCTGGGAGCTTCCTGTACACAACAGTGCTTCTAAATTCACTGCACGGTTTCATTCGCCACACTTCCTCTCAGAACACGTTTCCTCTGAGAGTATAATAAAGTTACTAATAAGGCAATCCCACGCACTATGCTCTGTACCTACACTAAGCAGCACCCATCCTCTCTTACACCTTATTATTTTCAATTCAGCTTCAAAAAAGCATCCTTTTGATCACACAGTTTTAGTTCCCTTATTACTTCCACAGCCTTAAGAGGTACACTAGTAGTTTCTGGTGATGACACTGCCTGGGGTTTTCCCAACAATAGCTCCAGCATCCCAATGTCAAAGCAGACTAAAAATCTTGCACCCATGTACTGATGGGCCTTCCCACATGCGTGAACTCTGTTCATAAATCAGTTTACTGATTATCTCTATCATCTTACTTTGTCTGCAATCAACACCTCATCCTGCCAGCCAGCCACTGTATCAGTAACAACATCATCTTGGGGTACTTCTGTTGCTTGGAACCATTACCAACATCACTCCTCATTACTTCAGTGTTCATGAATAACCTTCTTCCTTTCTGCACAAGCTTCTGAGATGCTTGGTGACAGAACAATACACATCTCATCTAATTCCATTGAAAACCTCTGCCTGCAACTTAAAAAAAAGAAAGTATTACCAATACTGCAATATATTCAAAACAATCTTCTCTACATGCCCCTCCTTAATATACCACCATTCGTTTTTGTTCTGTACACTATCCTCTCCACAGATCCTTTTGTCATCACACAACAGCACATTTCACCCATGCAGCCTTTTCTCTTCAATGTAACAAAAGTTTGGAGTATCAGTCGCTAGCATCATCTCTTATATGTTTAAGACTAATGGATTCATCTATTTATAATGGAAAACCTGAAAGGTAGAATATGGAAAAGTGTGGTAAAGAACTTAAAAGGTAATCTAATCCAGTCCATTTCATGAGAGATATCAGGAAGAAACACTGATTTTCCTTATTCAAGAAAGCATTAAGTCACAGCCATAAAACTGACATATTTCAGCTACAGTTTAAATAGAATTTCTACAATAATAGTCACAAGCCACAACAAGTCTTGGATCCAACCAAAACGCTGTTCCAACCTAGATTCAAAAATGCATTACTCTGTGTATGGAAAAACAAATCGGTTTAGTGACACTGTGGTTCCACGCACGTTTCTTCAGCAGCAGTGCTCACCTCAGCTACTACCACCATCTTCCCAAAGCTCCTCCATCACGTCAGCAACCAAATCAGGGTATTCTCTTCAG